>NC_088891.1:14536538-14839568 GCF_037157495.1 Lathamus discolor
TCCATTTCATCTTTAAATTATATGTGCATATGGAGAACCAGTGTCTCACGTCTGTATAAAATTTTTATATCCCCAAAAAAGCACAACCAGTCTGCAGAGCTTGTCATAGATGATAGGGCACTAGAAATATAGAGATGCACACCTTCAGACTGAATTCATAGCGTGTATGTCTTACATTCAGATTTGAAGGAGGAGTGGAAATAAAGACAAAACACCCACCTTTTTAGTTCACTAACTCATTTGAAATAGAAATCTACAACAGGTTTTCATACCTGAAGAGTCTGAAGCTTCCCTGAACTACTGAGGGAAGACTTTCTGTATTATTACAGACCACAAGCTTCTGGAAAAATATAGCTATCATTTTTGCCTCTGAGGTTCTTTTTAAAATGGCACGGCACATACCTTAGACATGTTAAAAGGCTTAGTATTTATAAAGTTCTTGGCAATCCTCAAGTGGAACATGCCTTTCAAATAAATTACTGGAATGTGGGACAAAAGTCTGCTGTACTTCAGAAAACCTCAGAACATTGTGTTTGTTACCAGCATTATTTTAGTACGGGCTCTGCTCCTGTTATTCACTTTATTATTCTGCTGCCTCTCCTGCTATTTTTAGCAGAGCTAGCCTCGATAACCAGCCTTTAACAGTACTTTCCCCTCCAGCCAGAGAGTAAAATCCTCCAGTCAAGGATTTTTGTTGACCTCCAAACAAGTAACACATAAATCAGATAGCAGGAATGCTCTTTAGCAATGTGCCTCACTGTGACAAGCTGATTAACTGCCTTCAAAGAAGTGCCAAAGAACCTCTGAAACAGACATCACACACATTAACAATTAAATGCCAACGGAGCTGAAATTGTTTGGATCTCCATTCCATGAGAGCAGGCATCACAGTTTCTTCAAGACAGACAAGTGGGTCAGTTGTTCTTGTCAACTTCTAATTTCTTAACAGCCAGAGAACTCAAACTTTCTGCTTGCCAAACCATAAGTGCATAAACGTTAATTAATGATACAGTACACTAACAAAGAGGCCTTTTAGTTTTCTGATTCACTGGTTTAGTCTATAGAAAGTTATTAAAAACATGTGAGGACAGACATCTGCTGTATACAACTCATTTAAAGAACTGTAGTTCAATGCCAAAGTGAATGCTCAAAAAGGAAAAGCACCAAAAGTAATCCAGCCCAAAATTCATTTTCATCTATTTTAAGAATATATACTTAATATGCCTTAACAGTTAAGATTTTGGATTATTTTTCTGCAATTTCCATTAGAAACTGGATAGAAATAGATTTTAAACAGACATGCTTATCTGAGTCACACACTTAACAGCAGTACTGAGCATGCTACCCGCAATTTATCATTTATGTTTTAATTTGTAAATTATCATTTTAAGACAGTTAACTGAATTTAATGTCTTTCTTAATTGCTGGATTCACCACAGTGCCTTCTGAAACAGCTCTTGTACAGGACCAAGGTGCTGAAATAAGAGATATTTTCTCTACCAACTTGTGAGACTGACTTTTGTTGGTGTTAGTGCATGAATTAGAACCTAAGTATATTTCCAGTCTTTTTCTGACTAAACAGGCAGCGTGTTGTGCCTAAGCCGGCCTTCACACAGAAATCTACAGCAGTATGGCCAAATGTGAAAGTGTACAGCTTTTACTGGAGGGAATATAAGTATCAATTCAAATTGAAAAAACAAACAGTGATCTGGACTATCGCTGCTTGAGAAAACAAGAGCTCAATAGACTCCTTATAAAACCAACATTCTTCTTGCTTAAACACCCAAACAGCAACATTAGTTGCAAGCTTGATGAGAATGAAAAAAAACCCAAATAACTTTCCTAAGCTACACCAGCAACTTCAAGAATTTTTCTTCTCATGCTGTGCTGAGCATATTCTTTGGTTCTCTTGAACTCTAAATCAAGGAAAGTGAATTTTCTTCCATAAAATACTGCCAGCATGTGCTATTCATCACGGGAAAATAACAGTTTCAAAAATGCAGAATTCAATCATCATGCTAAGATCTTACCAAGTTCTCGGATTCTAAAAGTAATGTTTCTATCTTGCAGAGTGACATAGTTTGATGCGTGGAATTCATTACAGACTCATGTATTTTTAAGGGGGAGAGGTAGAAGGTGAGGAGAATATTTTTAATGGCATGTAGGCATTTCTTTTTAGTTGTCACCTATGGCCAACTGGGTACGATACTGAGACATCAGAACCTATCAGCATTTTCAAAATAGAGAAAATACGTACTGTTAGATCAACAGTTATTATGCAACATGTGTTTCTGCAGGACCTTCAGCCCTGCTGGCTGCTCCAACAGCAAGGTGCCAGCATAACACGCCTCAGCAGTTTCACCATCTGTTTAACAGACAGCATTTAGAAATGACACGCAAGTTCTTTTCACTAATTCTCCCCTGCTTCAGATATTTTCAGATAACTGCTTCTCTAAAAAGACCAGAGCAAAAGTGTCATCTGTTTCTCCACTTATAGCTTACACTTTTTATATAGAACCAGAATCTTAGAAGTTCATATTTAGTCTACAGTAATTATTACTCCACTGAGTGTTTGCTACTTTGAGAGCTTGTGCTGTCCTTAAAATTTCATTAACAAAGCAAGTTCAGATGGCATGCTTTCCCTTTTTTTGCATACAAGGATTCTCACATAGGTAAGAGGAAGACAGGGAGTTGTCTAATATAACCAAGCAAACTTAAGCACAACATAAACGGAGAACAAGTCAAAAGTTAGTAATGAGTATATTTTATTCATCAGGAATTTGAGTTCCCTTTGTTTTATGGACATATGTGCCAAATAAGCTACCATATAAAAAAGCAGGAATATTACATTTTATGAAAAGCCAATCCAGATTTGGCCTCCTGTGTTAAACCAACCAAACCTGGAAAAAGTACTAGAAAATAGTACCAAATATTTAATTAGGTACTATTTCAACAAGCCATTTCCTGACACCAAGTCAGTTACCTTCATATTAGCATAAACCAGAAAACCTCTGCATCTATTTGTGGAAGCTTTTGTGCCAGATCTGAAGACTCCAAATAAATTTTGAAAACAAACTTATGCAGTAACAATTCCAGGTGCACTTTTACCTTCACCAGTTAACACTATAAAGCTTAAAATAGTCAAAAATACGTAAACCTCTATCAAACATTAAACCACGTGTGTAAAATAAACATCAGATACACCAGATATGACAGACGTTAACCTCACTGGCTAATTAACACACCCAGCCAAAGGACTCACTACACAGGCAGCTTTTTGTTATCCAGAGCGGGAGGGAACAAACAGAGTATGAAAATAAAAAATAATTAAAAGGCAAACCATTTGCCTCAAAAATGCAGACAGGCAATCAGAGCATCTCTGCATCATGGTCTCACTCCTGGGAACTCCATGAAGTCCAATACAGTGCCACACAGATAATAAATCACATTGTGCCTGGAAGCTGCTTCTTTTTCCAGTCCCGAATATAATGTTGAAGGGTTGGCCCTGGTGGTACAAGTAACTGACCCCTTCTAACAAACTTCTGTGAACACGGACCTACAGCAGGGCTGGATGCAGGGTGAACGGCCTCAGCCTACTACAAAGTTAGTCCAGCAGTTTTCAAAAGCGTTCTTACAGTCTGCTGTTCTGGGCTACTGCCGATCCAAATTCAACATCAACACTAACTCAGGAATTCCCTGCGCCTTCGCACCAGCACTCAGCCAGTGGCCACTGCCAGCCATGGTGCGGTTTTCCATGCTCCTCTGCGCTCCACTTGTGTCCTCAGCCACCACCAATCTGAACAGGAGCCCCAAGCCCTACCTACTGACCTCTTCCAGCTCCAAGCCTACACCTACTGCTGCCAGCCATAAAAGCAGACAGATGACAGGGCTACAACAGAACTTCCTAGTTCGTTTTAAGCTGTGCTACACTCAAGTTATAAATTCTATCTGTCCAAAACCTGTCTGTGTGAAGTGACCTTGGATGCCTCAACCTCTATGACACAAACCAACTACAACACAAGTAATCCACCCACAATCACCTTACAACAAAAGCAGTATTACAATTTATTTCAGATAAGCTCAATATCTCTTACTAAAGTTACATTACACTTCCCATGAGTTTTACTGGCCTGTAATTTACCAGATTTTAACCACTTTGGATTTGTTCTTTATAAGCTAAGTATTTATCCCAAACTGAACTTTCTAGAAACAACAATTACTACAACAACTGGCTAAGACAGAAACTATTAAAAAGTACGTAAAGTCCATGCTAAATTCTGGAAATCTTTTTCTTCAAAAAGCCCTTGTGCTTTCATGTTTCCAAACAAGGTCTTCTCTCTTATGCTAGGAAAACCACAGCTTGCCAGAGAAATCATCCAGGTCCAACAGAATCCAGTTCTATGCCTCTTCCCACATTCCTCTTACTGAGTAGCTGCAGTGTCCCATTTGCATTTTAATATGCCCCGACTTCAATTACTCCAATTCAAGTTTGTATGTAATTTCAGCCAGGAACTTCCTGATGTCCTCCCTCAATCCTGCTTGCTTATGTTAGAGTTGATACAGTGGCCCAAGCTCTAAACAATAACCACATCTATCTGTAGACTTTCCAGTTTACCACAAAGTGCCACTTACCATAGAAAAAGGTAATGTACTCTCTTGAAATGGAGATGATTGTGGATCCATAAACTAACACTGACATGAGCTACAAACATTTTATTGGCTGTATTCCCAAATCAGCACATCCTGTTCATCACAGCGAGTGAGGAAGAAAGTTCACTCGGAACAGAGACATTTAAGAGAAATGCAGAGCAGTCCCCTTCAGACAAAGGTGAGAGTCAGCTGTAAGCCACGACTCCCCTGGAAACACCAGTCACTTTAGCTTGCTTGCTCAGCCTCTGAAAGTCATCCACTTCAGGAAGATGAGAAAACGTGTTACAACACAGCACACCACCCTCAGCCCAGCGTGAGAGGAGGACGTGAAAGAGCATTTATACCATTAGATCCTAGGTGGCTGCAAGGGCTGGGCAAGCAGCAAAGAGCCTTGTAGTGAGACTAATGTTCTGTGGAGCTTTGTAGCCTTTTCCTAGTAATGGCCAAAAGCAGATGCTGAAGGAAATAATGAAAGTAGCAGTTATGAATAGAACTTCCTCTGATCTATCCCCATTTCTAATGGGTGAGGGGTCATGGACTTTCTGATCCTGATGTTAAAATATATATTGAGAATGTAGTACTCTTTGATGGACCTTTCTTCAACTTACCCCATCTCTTCCTGAAATCCATTTCTACTTTTGGTACGTACAACATCTTGCAGCAGTGAGCTCAGCAACACAAAAGAGAACATACTTGTTTTGTAAGAGTGGATTCTGTTTAAATTCACCCCCCATGAGCTATCGTTTTATAAAACTCCTTTCACACTACTTCACTTTACTCCCCCCCTGCCCCATGCTAAGAAACCCTTGGCCTACCTAGTGTCTCCTCACATACAACTTATCCCAATCTTGTGACCACTCTTGCTATTTTTCTAGCTTTGTTACACATGCTTCCTAAAAAAAAAAAAGTATGCATGCCATGCACACGTGTGGATTTGTACAGCTCCAGAAAGGTGTTCTTCATTTTGTTAGTTTATTCTTTTCCTATTAAATCCTAACCTTCTGTCTGCCTTTCAACTGTCAATAAGATTTGAGCTGACATTTTCCACAAGTCACTCACCATGGCATAAAACACTTCTGGCCAGCATGGGAGTGATTACCACGCCTGCATCCTCAGCTGGTTTTCCACTGTGTGCAGTATTTGGCAATTATCAACGCTGATTTTCAAATTGTTCATTCTACTGTCTAGTCACTACCATGAGATCTTCTGTAACTTCAGAGGTGACAATTCTCACTTTAGTTTTAATTAGTGGCCATGAAATCTGCGCTTTATGCATTGAGAGTATTTTTCAGAACTTCTGCTAAGGGTTCTTGTCAAGTAAGTTTACAAGCTCAGTGTCCTGCATTGACCAGCTCGCCCATCTTTGCTTACCTTGAGTTTAAGACAAAACGTCCTTTTGTGAAAGCAGTTCTCCCTCCTTATAAACACAAAGCAGGTCATGTGTCTACTAACTCTATTCCATACACTTTCTTCCAGACTGGCCTGTTGCCTGTAGATGCCCTTTTGGTCATTTTAAAGTGCCGGCATAATACTCACCTTCCTTCAGTAAGAAAATCTAATAGGTTGAAAGATTATTCATTATAGTTAGTATTTCAACAATTTTATAGCTGAACTTCTTGACAATTCTTGGGAGGATACCTGCAGGTGCTATTAGTTTGTCAGGGCTTCTGTCTTACACTGTAATGCTTACAAAGACCAATTTCTACATCACCATAACATTTTCCAAGAAACGTTTTTGTTTAACCCAAACCATTGATCTAACCTCTCACAGAAAACAAATATAAACTACTATTAAAAAGTTAGTCATGACCATGGTCTCACATCTGAAAGCCTCCAAGCTACTGGCTAGTGAGGTGTAAAAGGAAGAGTATCTCTTATCTTGCTTTGGGAACAAATTTTACTTTAACACATTCATAAACATATACTGAGTCTTAAGAGACAAAATAACTATAGCTTGTGGCTATATTAAAGAAGTCACTCCATCAATGCTTCCCATTCTCTCCTTGTAGATGAAAAGGACATGAAACAACCTGAAGGCTGGATAATTTAAATATTTATATAAGCTGCTCAGGAGGTCTGCTCTGCATGGTTTTGCAGTTTTAGTTTCCTCTTTTGTTAGCATGAGAAACCTACCCAAATGAATTCAGCTGCAGGCTGTAAATACAAAGAGGTTAATCACAACTTCTGCAGAGTACAGTCAAATAAAACTCCCCTTAATATGTACATGTAGTGTTTGCTGGTGCCTACAAAGTGCTCAGGCTTTGATTTACAGGGCTATTCAAGTGTTCTGCCCTGACACTGTTCCTTACTGCACGATCATATTCTGAAAGTTACATATGGTTCACCGCTGCCAAATACAACTTGGTATAACTGACAGAAAAAGAACTTTTGGGATGGAGCTGATACCAAATAACATTAACTGCTTCCTTTGCTAATTCTTCCACGTGGAAGCTGTTCGCAGCTAGTCCTGGCTGTAAGGTTTATCACATCCTTTGTGTGTAATCTTTTTCTCTCCTTGAAGAGGATTGCTAATCAAAAAGTAAAGGCATGAAGAAATGTGGAGAAGAAGCCATAAGAAAACTCTGCATTTGAGCAAGATGGACTTGTATTTAAGCAAATACCTAAAGGAGGCCTACAAGAAAGCTGGAAAGGGACTTTTTATAAGGGCAGGTATGTAATGTAACATGCTGTAAGATGCTTCAAGATACGCAATACTAAACAATATGAAAATTTTAGGTGATGAGGTTATCATAGCACAATAGCAGAGAGAAATGTCAATTTGTGCTTCACCTTGTATTGCCTCTATAATATTTCGCTTCACCTGCCCCTTTTCCATCTCACTTCCTTTTGCAAGATCTGGGACATCAATCCCCATGCGGCCCCTTTACTAAATTAGCAAAGATGGAGGCAAGCTACAGCTGTCTTCCCCTTCTCTTGGCACTTCTCCCTGGTTAAGCCATTATCATCTGTGAAGAATTTTTGCTAAGAGAGAAGCTCTATACTTAAAGAGGATCCAAGAGAGAAGACAACAGACTATTCAGTGCTAACTTGTGGTGCAGCATTTATTGAGGGAATTGGTATCTTCCAGGCCAAGTTCTAGTCCCCTCAGCATATTCAGAACAGCTGGGAAATAAGTTAGAGAAGAGAGCCATCCTCACACACATTTTGTCCAAAATATACATTTAGTGCTGAAAGATCCAAGCAGCATCTCCTTTTACAAATACAAAAGGCAGAGTTCCAGAACACGGTAAAAAAAACCTAACTTGAGAGCTCCAACTAGAGGTTTTCTTCACACAAACCTGACAGTAGAAAAAATGTTATGCTTATTCTACACCACCTCTGAAGGGTTTTTTTGCTTCAAAAATGTATATTTCATTCACTGGAGACAAACCTTTACTACATTATTTGTAAAGAAAAGGACAATAACATACCGACTCCCTTAATTGTACAAGAAATTGTTTTAAAGGTACACAGTTGCTGAAACAGATTTGCAAGTACATTTATGATATTCACATTATGTAATCAGCAGCAATACTGACGGGGAAGGAATGGCTGATGTCAACAGGGATGTCAGCAAAATATTATTACACTTGTGGAAGAGATTAACACAGGTTTTGTTTGTTTTTTTAGGCTTATTTATGGTCTACAAGAAGTGGAACTGTAAGTCACTGCTTCTGCTTTTCTCTGTACCTCTTGAAGTTTAGAGGTCTAAGATGACACGCAAACTGTTTCCTTACTTGTACCTTCCCAATTCACACCTGCGATGTCAAAGTGCTTTAGCTGCAGATTTATTTCTACCCTAAGCAAGAGACAGATGCCCTGAGAAAACACTCAGAACAGAAATACAAAGTCAAGGGCAACTGTCAGTGCTGCAATCATGAACTACCTCTTCCTCCTGCTTTGCATAAGTGAAATTCCACTATCTACTGCAGAATCTATTCAATGTGTTTCCAGTAAAGTTCAGCAGTTGTATGAGGGCCATCACCATTCCACATTCTTCAATTTAATTAAAAATAATCCAAGGGCAGTTGTCACAGAAATGGAAATGAGGGCTGGTTTGGGGGTTTTGGGGGGGATTGTTTGGGGTTTGTTGTTGTTGTTGTTGTTCAGGGTTTGGTTTTTCTTTTTTTTTTTTAAGTCAGCCTTTAACAAGCTGTTGATTATAGAAAGCAGGAAATCTGATACAAGGTGGCTGAAGGCTAGCAGCTAGGCACGTAAGAAAAGAATGCATAGACCTTTTGCTGCTTTAGACTCTGGAGTCCCTGGCCAAAGCACTGATTTGATTTCATGACTGCTCTGCACAGATAGCTGACATTACTAAATGCTACTCCAGTATCATCTTGTTAAATTTGAACCCAGACTCAGCATATCAATATACTAGGCCAGACTAACTGGAGTCAAGAGAAATATTTTGGGAGTTGTTTATTTTTAAAGGAGTCACAATACACCACGATAATTAACTGGACTATACAATTAAATGATTGCCATAGAACTTATTATATTTGTCACAAAGACTGTAATAGCAAATACAGATAGTATTTATCTATTTTATTGCAGTGAATTGCTGAACTGCTATAACGTCAACCATGCTTTTTTGCTTGGTTTGGTGTGAGAAGCTTTTCCATTTTTTTATAACAGGTTTTTAAGTAAAATCAGTTTTTATATAATATCCTCCAATGTCCATTTCAGGACATGCCTGTTGTTGCATAAAGAAATCAGAAACAAGTACACTGCTATAAACTCTTTTGTGCCCAGTTTGTGTGATGTCAGATGTATGTAGACATGGCACAAATCAAAATATTTGCAAGTATATGAAAAGTACAAGATAACCACAACAATTTGGGATTCAGACTTTTTCTCCCTATTTTTTTTTTTTTTAAGCTTCTCTCTCTCATCTTCCAGTCAGAAGAAAATGAAATCTTAAAAATTCAGGAAGCTTGAAACATGCTGCTACAGTACCACAGTAAAATGCTCAACTACCACAGAAGCATTCTGTCACGCACTTTAAAAAGTTAAGTCTCCTTAGATTTAATGCCAATTCACTCTAAACACTGCTCCCAGGAACTGAAGCACACTATTGTCAGTCCAGTGTCCTGCAAGGTTTTCTGGAAATGTTTGCCAACACTTTAGTCCCTGAACTTAGAGTCTATTTAAATTGCATTTATTAAAAATTCACTCAGTATTAACATATAAAATATCTTGCATATCAACTGACATTAAACACAGCAGCGAGAAGAGCAAGTTGACGAGAAATGTACTTGAAGTGCATGACTCAACATGTTTTGCTTTTTACAATATGCTTATTAAAAATAACTAGATCCAGACTACTTAAATTACATCATAACCTGTTTGTGCTTATTGTGGAAGTCACCATCAAATTTACAGTTTGATTTTAGGATGAGGAATCACCAAAGAGTATCCATAATGATTACCTGTGATCCACTGTGATTTTTATAATGAAGCTTAAACACAGATCACAGTTATACAAGAAGAAAAGCGCATTTTTCTTCAACCTCTTTTCAGCCAAAAAGCAATACAAAACTCCTAAGAAATCAAAAATTGTAGAATCACCACACACTTAGGGCAGCAACTGACTGAAAATTACAAGCTAATACCTCCAAGGTAATTGTACTTCTAGTTTAGAAAGGGACTGTCATAACTACGTATCTTTGGCATAAAGCCTTTTGCTTAAACAAGCATGTTAAATTATAGTAGTGTCAATTCACAGAGGATGAAATCTTAGAACAATTCTGGTCAACGTTAATTGTTGCACTTTTATCAGAATTCAGAATTAAAACTAATATATACTAGTCAGATCATTCAGGTCTTCACAGTGTTATTTAAACAAGTCTTAAAATCCACATTTCTTGTGGCTTATGCCTCACTAAGAAAACAAACTGCCTTAAGAGTTAATAAGAGCAAACACACTTCTGCAGTGTAGTTGGACACGAGTTTCATTACCAGAAAAATACATTTAATATAAGCCTTCTAGACCCAAGTACTATAATTTGAACAGCAATGTTGTTGGGAGAGGTATTAGGTTACAGTGCACTGCTCAGGCTGAAGCAGTGGTTGGAAGGAGAGGGAAGAAAAAATGAAAAGAAAAAAAAAAGGAGGAAACTCTGAAAATTCCTGTGGTTCAGGGTGTATGCAGAAACAAACGGTATTTACAGTTTCTCTGCTCAAATATTACTTATTTTTAAACCTACATACAAACTGTTATGTAAAATAAAGCCTATATGAAATAAACCTAAAAGCCTCTACAGTGATACACTAATTTTTAACCATTTCTATGCAATTGCAGTAATTACCATTAATTTTCTGAGAAGTTGTGTATTTAAAAACTATGAAACTTCATCAGAAGTTTAAAGAATTCCCGTGCCCACATAACTAGACAATAAAATCCCCTAGAGTTCATTTAAACAGGAAATTATTGGTTCTATATATTAAGCATTTCACTGTAAGACCTATTCACCTATGCTACTGTATGTACCGTATTCTAAGAAACAAATCTAAACCCCAAATGTTACCGATAACATGAAAACTAACTTTCTAATGGTGACAGCTTGACATCATTAGGAAATTCTGGAATCACTGCATTTAAGTCTTGACTATAAATTTTATTATTTTCTAGTCACATTTCAGCTGTAAAATACTATCAAATTTTTCTATAAACCAGAACACTTACCTTATGGGGCCTCCACAAAGAAGTACTAGACATTTCTCTTTTAGAGGTTCCATATCTTTTCTTAACAACAGTTGGTTTTCCTTCATTCCCAGGTTTGAACTGTATGTGCAACTGAGACGTCCTTCCACTATGACACTTGCTGGATAAACAGCAAGAAACTTTTTGACGTGATCCTTCCAGCGAAACACTTCTTTGCAAAACATGGTGGGTTTTGCTCATCTGTGCATTTGGTCTTTCTAGTTCATTTATATTAATCTGATATTCTGGATCAATTTTTGAGGGTAAACATGCAGATGTGCTACGTGCCAGTTTTAAGTGAGGGTATTTTGCAGTGGAGTTCAGATTTAACTCTGGACTGCAACAGCCATTAACCATTTCACTGCTCGATGCAAATGCTCTTCGAGAGAGATGAACTGAAACACATGAGAAGCCATCAGATACTTCTTCACAAGTTGCCTGCTTGGAACTATTCAGAATTTGATTTTTGTCCTGTAGAGATGGATTCAAGTGAAGTGGTCGAATGTCTCTGACTTCGTCAGAAGAGCAAACCGTTTTAGACAGTCGAAGTCCATTGACTGCTGTCGAAAGGAATCCTTTGGAAATGGTTTGATCTTCTTTTTGTGCCAAGTCACTAGGAGAAATAATTAGTTTATGGGATGTTTGATACGACCCTCTATGTGGTAGTTGACCTGAGCTTACTGGTGAAGCTGGAGGAGTACTGGAAGGACTCCTAGGAAAAATAACCAGTGATGAACAACGTCGCAATGGAATTTTAGTTTTCTTCCTTACTGATAAAGCATCTTGGTCAAAAGTAGTAATATTTCTACACAGACTTTCTCGAGATGAGCTGCTCCGATAGGGATTACATTTGTTTGCAGTGCTTCTATATGGAGAATCACCATGAATACTACTACAGAAAGTACCATCACCTGTCGAAAGAGTGCCACTACCACTGTCACTGATGACACTGTTACTATATGAACCTCCATCACTTGTTGTACTTGCACATGATCCATAGTCACTGCCAGCACTGCTGAACGATCCACTGTCACTGGCTGCAATACTGCTAAGGCTGCCATTGCACAGAACAGTACTGCTCAGAAGGCTATCATTAGATCGATGATCAGCCACAATTCTGGCGCCACAATTTCCTTCATTAGCAATACCAATGAATGAAGTGTCTTCACCAGTAGGTTCAGCATCACCAGACCGAAGACATCCACTATACTTTCTAGACTGCAGGGAAATGTGCAGTGAAGTGCTCTTTTTTATTTGCAGTGAAGAAACAGTTGCACTTTCCTCTTGATTAATTACTTGTGGCATTACAGGTGCATAAGCAACCTGTCTAGGAGTCAGTTTCATTTGTGTAACATTAAGTGCAGAGTTATGCGGCTTTTTAAAGTACATACAATTGTTACTATCCAAAACATCTTCAGAGGTTTCTGATAATGGATCTGTGTTGCTTCTTTGGGTAGCAAAATGCAATCTTAACCGTCGTGCCATTTGTTCTCATTTCCATGCATGTTAGCAAATGAAACCCACAAAGCTCCTTCAGCAGAAATGCTACAGGCAGCTGCACAGAACCTAGAGCTAGTACATCACAGCAGTAAAAGTCCATAGAAGTTGCAGTCTTTGTCCTAATTCCTACAAAATACTAGTGTTAAAAAAAAAAGCAAACTGTACCTCTTGAAATAAGTCAGCGACTCGTTGAACTGCAGTTTCTGGACCGTCTTTGATGGCATGCAGTCAGAAAGCATTCATTTACAAAGCACTCATGTTCCAACGACCTCAGCTGCAACAACTGACAAACACTACTGACCTTGTTTCAATTATACCTTCTGTAATTTGCATAAATGAATACAATAATAAACTTCCAGTACTTCCAAGTTTAAACCAGCAACTCCTGCTGCAGCTGCATGAGCTGAGTCAATGTGTCCGTACTTTCCTCAGCAGCGTATGACTACTAATATTTTTACCCATAGGTTTAGAATTACAGGAAGTTGGTAGGAATGAAGTCCCATATAATTGAGTATCAAGTCTAGGATTCAATTTCCAAATAGTAACCATGCTAGCAAACTGCTGAGGTCTGAACTATGCATAAACCAGGGAAATAAGCCTCCTCCCCTTTGAAAACAAAAGAAAAATAAGGCTTTCTGCACTATTTAAGTAACACTTTAAAGAAATCTGGCTCTATCTCGCAATCTACATGCTGTGAAGCAATCACACTTTTTAAAGATTTGCACATAGTAAAACCTCTCCTGCCAATTAATTTGCAATTTTCAGTGAAGTACAACTGAATTAGAACCACTGAAAGCTACTCTGATTACTAATTCAGAATTTATTTTCAGCCTACCACTTCAACCTTTTATTTTATACTGTAACCTTTCTATAGTACAGCTATTGAAGGTAGAGAGAAACAACTATTATTACAAACCTAACTACCTACCTCTTGTTTGCTGGAAGCCCACAATAAGCCAACATTCACTAGAGTTCAATATGGCATGTAAATATATAAGCACCTACGCATATTTTAACACACAAAGCTAAGCATGTGCAGAGAAAAATATGATTACCAAGCACAATTACAGAAGCAATTCTACATCATTAGATACAAACTCACACATTCATGGGTATTTTTTGTTTTGGTTTAATTTTTATTTAAAACAAAACTGATCAGCATGTCAAGAAGCCAATATCCTGTCAACTCTCACAAGAGTAATGGCATTGAGAATTCCTGCAAAATGTTTCGCTGGCTCCTGTTGTCTGATAAGGTCCTTTGCTGGCACCTAGTGGGGCTTTGGAAAAAAGACTATCTTGAATCTCCACATTCAGCAGGATTTTTTTTTGTTGGGTGTTTGTTGGTTTGTTGCGCGTTTGGTTTTGTTGGGGTTTCCTTTGGATTAGGGGCAAGGGGGGTGACCCCAAACATGTGGCTATGAATGTACTTTTGAATACAGAAGCCACATATGATGCAGTACTAAACGCTACCGCACTGACACGAAATTACTTAGTGCTGCTGAGAAAGTGCAAACAGAAGAGAACACTAGGCCATTTATACTTTTATAGGTCATACTACTAGATTTTTTTCTGCTCCATATTTATTTAACCTTTACTGTATTTTAAGCTAGAAGGCAGTAAAATTAACATTTATACCTCCTTCCCAAAAAAGAGCCAAGAATCAAATTCACAGTACCCTGTTTGCAAGTAACAAATCTGTTTTCTAATGACACTCCAGGGCTTACTTAACCTCTGTTACCTGAATTCCATTATTAGAATGCAGCAATAAATGAATACTAGCTTATTCATAAAAAGCCAACAAATACAATAGTTCATTTATTTCATTATGCTTTGCCAACTGGACTTCTTCTCATGTTTTATGTTTTAGGGGGGCTGGGATGAGGGGTGAAGAAAAAAGGAAAATACCATAAAAGATTCTTTCGGTCTCAGTTTCAAAAAGTTACGTTTGAAATTCAAGCAATATCTATTTAAAAACCAAACAAACAAAAACCAAACACACAAGCAACCACAAAGCTCACCCTAAGATATGCAAGTGAAGAGTAAATAGATGTATTTCTTAAAGCTTCTTTTCTGCCCAACAAAGCAACCCTTTCTCCCCTAACAGATGATCCAAAGTGTTTTTCCAATTTTAATAAAGAAGTATCTAACAATAAGCTGACATAGTTTGGTAACTCAGGCTTAAGATTTAAGGGAAATAGCTCATTTCATCATGTCACTCTTCCTTAGCTGGAACTGGGTACGTATAGCTAGCCAGCTACAGCATCCTTAGTCAACATAAAATGGCTTTTAAAATACAGATTTCCATCTTGCTGAATTAGAACATAAACAAAATAAAACCAGTATTTTTTTCCTAAGTACCAATAGCTCCATTCAAATCTTAACATCATTGGCTTCTTCAGCATCAGTAGCAGATTTGGCACTTCTTTTGAAAGACACAAATATGTGACAAGTTATTTTAAGACAGGAAGAGACAGCAAGAAGTCATCTAGTCCCTTCCTGCACTGGTCCCTCTCATAAGTGATCTCACTGCCCTTCCTGACAGATTTTTCTTATGTGTTTTCAAAGGCAACCTTCCCTGAGGATTCCACAAACTGCTCAAGCCCTTTATTCTACTAATGGTTTGAAATAAGCCCATAGAACAAACTATATTTAGCGCTGCCTTTACCAAAACCAAGACAGGCAGTATTTGAAAAGTTTTAAAGCTATTACAGAAAGATTTTAAAACTCCAATTGCTGGTAATACAGCCAGTGCAGCAAGACTTTGCATTTAAACCTAACATCAGACAATGTAGGTCTTGAGCCTGGTTTTCAAGAAAGCAACATTTCTTAAAAGCAAAAAAGCAAAGATTTCAGGCTTCACTTTATCCCCAACAGTTACAGTGGGGGAGCCTGTCATTGCTAAACAACAAATCACAACTAAGGCAACAATTAGACTTATTTAAAACAGCTCAAGACATCTGGGATAAAAATTTAGCGTTTCCGAGAGCAAGCTAAAGAGAAATAGCTAGACAGCCTTTCCATTCACTAAGTGAGGAGGTGGAAAAGATGAAAAATATTGGGGTTATTGTAGAACTATACAGTGATTGATGGGGTCACGATGCCTTGATTTCTAAACATAATCATACACAGGAAGCAAAACACCACTTCCAAGCTGATGCCAGTAAAATGAGCAAACAGGCCAAACAACTTATCTACTCCAGATTAGATAAAGAATGCTACAGAATTCTCTTGGTGTAAACCACAACGAAAGCAGTGGCCTTCTCCCAAAAAAACAATCAGGAATCTGACTTCTCTAATCATGCCTCCTGACTTCCAGGCGGTGGCAGTAATGTTCCAATGACTAACGGACAAAGTACTTCAACCTCATGAATACACTGTAGTCCATAATGTCATACTGAGGTGAACATCTGAGCATCCTGAAAAATCCTATTTAACTTGCCATGTAGGCCATAAATGCTGACGATTCCCTTTAAATTACTTTATAAAAAATAAAATAGAGACCATATTTGCAATACCTGGGACAGGTAACACCACAAGTCAAGAAGTAAATGGTTTGGGCACTGTGTAATGCCTATAACCAAGAAACAAGCCTCTTCTAGATAATTATTCTCGACGATTTGTGTTTATATTTACATACATTTTCAGTCACTCTTTGCGACTTTCACAGAGCAACAGCTCCATAAAAGATACAATGGATTACTGAATATACAGAGAAAGCATGAGGAAAAAAAAATATTCTTCACAGCCAACACACTGTTCAAGCACAGAGATCCTTTATAAGAGCTATCAGAATGAAACTGTGCTTGGAGAACAAACTAAAGATCATTCAACCCCTCCTATTAGTATCAAACTACTGCAGAAGGAAAACGTATACATTCAAGTGATAAGGAATGTCTGTGAAGTAGCCCAAGGATGCAACTCTCATGACTATCAACCTTACTCATTTACAATAAAACATACAGACAGAAAGATAGGGAAGTAGATATCTTCACAGTAAAATGAGAGCATGGGCAGAGGAGGAGTTTTGATTACACCAAGAAAATAAATGCACAAGCTATCCCTTTGTCTTATGACCTGCCATTCAGACAGTGACACCGATATACAAGGTCACAACCCACCATCCAACTTGTTAAGTTTCCCAAAGAAAATGCACACCTGCTTTCTTTCCTGCCACTCCTCACACACTGAAGCTGCTCACACCATGCATCAATACACCTACTTTGTGGGAAAAACCAATGTTCAATGCAGAGCTTTCAAAATCACTGAAGAATGTGGTCATATCATTTGAAAAGCACTGTAAAAGAACAATGCTTTTATGACTTAAAGCACATCAGAAGATAGGAATAATACTATAACTGCTTCAGAGCATCACAAAGTGTGGTAATGTCAGTGAAGTAAATGAATCGGGTCTGCCTTCAGCTTTAGGTTTCATTATAGAAGTTAAGGGGGGGTTGGTGTGGGGTTTTTATCCATGTTGAATCCAGATGAGCTTACTTTCATTCAAGACTTTAATATATTGAAATACTAACAGAATAGAACCTACCAAACGGTTTTCATCAAATACTTCAAAAAGGAGTCTGTGTTTCTGAGGATTAACCTGCGGAAAATAAATACATTAACAGTTAAAATGTATGCCGAATACCAGCATTTGTCTTCAGCAAAATCACTATGTTTATGAAGGACAAAAGAAATGCTTAAGAACTAAATTAAACAGAAAATCTACATCTTGTTGCCATTCACTATGCAACACATTTCCAATGGAAACAACAAGCCAAGACTGGTGCTATCCCAAACTGTTTTTAACTCCATGTTTGTGTTTCTAAACATTCATGGAATTAAGATAACATCAAGACTAAAAATCTAACTCTGGCTTAAATAAAAACATAGGGAAATGTACTTGTCAGAAAAGCAGTCTCTGAAACTTTCAGAACATTAATTATAGACATAATTCCAATTTTAAGCTGAAGTAGTGATAAAAGATCTTTCCTAATGTGCTAACAAAATATCAAACATCAGTATTAAGGTTATAGAAAACACTTACTCTAAATAAGAGCTCTTCATTCCACTTTGGGTTTAAGGACTGTATGGCAGGGAGTGGTTAGAGAAAAGGAAAAAAAAATAGGAAGACAGTATTGGTTATTCTGGTTTTGGTGTATGCTTTGATCTTGCACATCTGTTTTATCCCATGTAACAATCCGCTTATAGTACAAAAGCTTTAAACTTGATATTGCACATAAAAATTACGAATTCTTAGCAAATACCAAATCTCTCAACAATGTAATCTAGACAGCCCAGGCACAGGTGGGCCATACACTGTATAACCTGCTCAACTAAACACATCTTTCAACTGTGGCTGTTTTTAAACATACCAGAGCGATTTTGAACTCTCGTCGTAGTTAAATTAACAGTTATCAACATGAAGGGAAAATGCACGAGTGACCTTGTAACATATATCACAGCCACTACCTGAACAACAATTTGGAAGAGTACTTTACCTCTTATGTATACAACTCTTCATTTTTATTTAATCTAACATAAATTGCCAATACTGACTTTTTCCTGCCTATATTCTAAGGAAAGGAGTAGGAGTGGCCTGGCTCAGGTGACCTGTGTAATTTAATATTTAAACACTACAAACCAGTTTTATGGTTCGAACTAAGATATAAAAGTTGTACAGCAACAGAGATGCTTGTGTCACTAATGATCTCACAAAATCAGAAAAATCCGGTTTTTCCATTAATCACATAGTTTCAAATCTGTATTCACCTCATCTTCTTTAGTGTTTCTCCACCTTTCACTATAGTTATTGAAGAGAAAATACCAAAATAATGCCATAAACATGGAAACAGAGTAGGGCATGGAACATTCCTTTCCCCATTCCGTTCACTCAAGTGACATGAATTCTCGTATTTCCTGTACTATTAACTTTTCCTCTAGAGTCCGATAAAAAACCACCACACCCACGAAGATTAGATGGCTAACCTTTTTAATAGTTTTTGTCTGAACACTGGTAAGGACTCCATTCGCCGGATCATACGCTGTCACTTTCACATATGGGTCACTGGGAGGGGGAAAGAAAAATAAGCATGCTGCTGTACATCCTTTTCGTTAGCATTATTAGCAGCTGATTTTTTTAAAGGGTTAAATTAATAGAAGCTGTGAAACTAGGAGTTAGTTACTTTATGAATACCACACGCGTTTGTACTTAGTCATTTTCTAGAGTTAAAACTAATCTGACCATCGTTACTGATTACGACCATAGTTAGTAACTATGCCATTTTATACTCTGTATGTCACTACAATTTGATTCTCTCCCCTCTTTCAGGGTTCCAATCTCATGAGCACAAGTTAAATAAATCCTCAAGCAGTTCAACAAGACATATATTGAAAAAAATTGAAAACCAGTTGTGACTGAAAAAACCTGAAGTATTAAATCTCTTGGATTTAACAATTTACAACACTGGAAATTGAAGTACTTCCTTGAACATGCAATATTTTTTACTAAATGTTCTGTCAGTTTGAAATTCAGTTTAACCTGAATTTTTCTGTGGATGAAGGTGTCCTAATATGGTTGCTTAAAACGGCCTACTGCCTCAGATTTGGCTTTTTCCTTCCTGTGGTACAATAAACAATAGATTACATGAATACCTACTTTTCATGAACAGAGCCAAGGCATTCGATTGCTCAAACAGACCAGTAACAAAAGGTGACCAGGACTGTCTGCCACATGGCAAAAGAGCATAGGGCTTTCACATATTTAAGTTATGATGAGAAAAGCTGCCCTATTTTGTTTAAAGCACAAAAATTGCATGTGAAAAAAAAACTGAACGGAGACTGTCTGGCTTTAGGGAAAAATATGAGTATCACAAGAGAAATTTTTCTAATGCTAAGCTCATGTCACATATAACAATTTTGCTAGAGCTAAAATAACAGCATTCTGTACATATGCCAAAGTGGCTGACAGCAGAACTAGTACTAAATCCATCAGTGCTTTTCTAGACCCTCTGCACATGGGCCAGAAGAAGTAGCTTTAGTGCAAGCTGCATGCTGCTACTTGCCAATTCAACAAGAGCCTACAAAGCATTTCAATTACCAGTTCAAAAGTCTGATCTTTCCTGTGGTCAATGTTAGTATTTTGATTGTTTCTTCCCTTATGCAGACTGTTAACTGTCAAATATGTACATACCCAGAGCCTGCAGCCACTGGCATGGGTTTACTACATCTATACAATTGGTGGATGCTATTCCTCTGCAGATAATTTGAATTGAAACAGTCTTGTTGCTACCAGTGTTTGGTACTGTGTTCCTTCCAAGCCTTTAAAGCACAGATAACACAGTTTTTATTATAACTGAACTGTTATTTTAACTCAGTCTACCTAAAGATATATATGTGTGTCTATGCTCCATGACAGAACTATTTAACCATGAAGAGAATTAAACCTTCCCACACATTGTTTTACCAGTGTATAAGATCTGTCCAAGTGAGTCATTGGCAAGAAAACAGGTATCTTCACATTGATATAGTCTCTGATGATTTTATAAGGTCACCAGTTAAAATAGTTCTGATGTTTTTGGAAAGAGACACAGCAGGATTTACTAAAATCTAAACAGCTGTGGAAAGGAAATAAAAAAGCAGCTGCCTCTTAATACATAAGCAACATATATTCTTACCTGGCTCCCAAGATATCTTTCTTGGCCAGGCCAATTCCAGCTATAATCTTCACCCTGACAATTCGTGTGTTCTCCTAAAATGAAGAAGAACATATTCAAAATGCATTCATAGATGTTTTTCAGACCTATTTTTAATTTTTACGTGAAAACAATGCTTGCCATCATTTTGAATTTACACTGAAAGCTAAATAATGCAGTTACTTGTCTTACAGAAACAGCTGTAAGTTTCAGTAGCAAATTTATTCTGCCTTTACCCCTTTTTTAAAGTCTTATCTCCATCATATCCAGATGTATGGATATATGTTGTAATGTGTAATTACACACAAAACTGTGTAAGTGAGTAGGGTTTGAGGGGTTTAAAGTTCCTTTTGTTTCTCAGCATTCTAAAGAAGTGGGATTTTGTTTCGAGTTAGGGTGCATAGCCCAACAAGACTGTTAACCCTCTTTCCTAATTTCCAAACAGTTTCAGCAGCAGCAGTTACCACATTTCCCCAGCAAGCCTTGCAACACACTTGTATCAGACTGGATGCAGTATGGATGTACTGCATAGCACACACATAGCTTCTCGTAGGGTAATAGTCAGCCCAAGCTGCTAACGCTGCAATTAATACAGCCCAGTGACTTCTACTGCTCCCAGGTAGGCAAGTAGCTGGGAGCCCTTTCCACACGCAGTTCCGTGTTTTTCAGCAGGCAATTGTTACCTGTCTTTTCAACAGAGTAGACAAGGACCTTTTTGAGAACCTGCTCTGACCAGTGTAACAATCTTTGGTGCACGTGGAACACAACGAACGCGCTGCCACGTCCATCTCACCAGCCATGCAAGTGAGTTGCATTAAACACTCAGGCAAATGCATATGGACCAAGAAAGTTTCCACCTAATGGTATCTTGGCATTCATCATGGGGTCGGAAATAAATTCTGACCATAAACTTCTATCCTTGAGGGAATGAAAAAGGTACCAAATGTATCAGAACATATTAATAAAGCAGTAAAGAACTTTGGAAAAAAAGCAAGAATAAAGAATTCTTGCTTCCATTTTTATTCTACAGCACAGAGAGGCCACACTTAAAACACTGGGATTTCTGAAATGACCCATCAGCAGGGCGAGATTTTTAAAAACCAGAAACTGTTCCAGGTACACATTATCCAAATTACAGCTTCACAGGAGCGACATAAGCAATTAACTCTCCTCCTGTTAATTAATATAGCCCCGCAGAGTCCTGCACGGCTCATCTGATAAGCTGCTGAATTCAAGGGGGGGGGAATCCCAACAGCTGTGACCATGTCAGAGGAAGATGGCAACTGAGCAGTTTTTCTAAAAAGCAAAAAGCTTTGCAGATGGACTGTTTGTAGACAATGGCTTGTCAGAGACACTTGTGAGGAGAGCTGAACCAATCTAGGTGGTTAAGGAGTTAAACAGACACCGAGAGTAATGGGTGAAGCAGCAGATGTTGTCCCTGCGGCATTCCTGAATTCCACATATGATTCAAAGTGCTTTCAAAAGGAGACTTGTAGGCAGAAAGTTTGTTTTCTCCTTGGTCTCCTATATAATCACAGGGCTGGACTCCCTAACCAATACCAACTGGAGGGGTTTGCAAAGCTAACGGAGAGAACTGCATGCTGATCCTGAGGCAGAGACTACTGGCTAACAAGGTAAAGCTGAAAACAAGCAGCTACATAAAATGTATTTTAACGAAGTTTACCCCACTCTCTATAGTCTGAGGTGACTGCTAGGGGACTGAGATGAACATCTACAATACCGACCCACTGATCAGTCAATTGGCCAAGGCAATTCCTGACTAATCAAGTCTATCTTCACCTTTGCCTCCCAGGAAATTGTCTCCTTATAGGAAATTTAACAGTTCAGAAAAGAAAACCTAATAACCAACTGCACTGAGCACTACAAGTAGCAGTCCCAAGCTTTCAAAATTCTGAGTCATGACCAGGCGTTTAAGGTAACACATGATGCTACCAATATATTTTATGACAGCAATAGAACTGACTAGATTTAAGAAAAATCAAGTATAAAACTATGTTGGCATCCAATAAAGAAGAGCTGATTGTTAATATTTTTGTATTATCCCAAAAATCCTAAAATACCCACCCTTGACTTGCATTCCAAAACAGCACCCAATTCAGCTCCTATCAATTACCCGGCTTCAGTGACATTCAACATCAGTTAGCTATGGAGACTGCTCAAGTTGAAGAGTATCACATGTGCATTTCTGCTCTCACTGAGCACTTCCGCACTTCACTCATAGCACCACTACCCTCTCCCAGCAAGAGGCTCCTCAGTCACAGCCCATGGGACCCAAGTGACAGAATCCAGCTCGAGAAACAATCTCATCACCTCCTCCTCTGAAAAAGAGCAAAGGCCGACACTAGCATAGGATAAACCTCCCTAAGAGACAAAGACATTTTCTTTCATCTGCATTTAGTTGCTTAGACTACCAGCTTTATTCAGCTATTCAAGCATGAGAAAAGTAAAGACAGTTAGATGCTTTTGGGCACGGGCAGGGCATCAATCCAGTCCACATGGGGAGATCCCAGAAATAGGATCTATGCTCCTCAGATTGTAAAGGAGGCTTAATCACACAGTTTGTTTACTTATATCTTACAAGAGATTTGAATTTATTTGAATGCTATTTTACATAAAGACAAGTTGCTTTGTGTATGACCTCAGGAAACTGGAAGCCGCAAACCTGAGGCTGGGATGATGAAGGCTGATTTAAACATGCATTGCTGCCAGAGTTTTATGTATTTGGGATCAGTGCCAAACTAGGGCAGCTACAGAATTTTATGTAGCCCAGCACAACAACTAAGCAAGCTGACATCTGCTTATGAACTGCCATGTAGAAATACCCTCGCAGATTAACAAAACCAGTTTAAAATTCTTTCTTTTCCAAGCTATAAAGACTAGAAACTTCAAGGAAAAAAAACCACGCTAACGTGCAAAGGCAGTACTTAATTAGAAGAGATTAGGTTCCCTATTCTCTTGTCACACCCATGTGCAAGGCAAATCAGGAGAAATTCAGACAGCTCAACCCAAACGCAGTCAGAAAAGCCTAACACTGGAAGGTCCCATTATGCTGCAACCCTGCACATCCTGAAGAGGCAGAGAGGCCTGCTGACAGGATACCCATCTGCACCGTGACCATATGACCTCTTCTCCCCGCTCACTGATGACAGGCAGAATTGCTAAGGAACTGCTGCCTCAGCTCACAAAAGCTGTCCCAAACACACTGATGGCACAGCAGTGAACATCCAAATATGTTCCAAATGAACATCCAAACATCCATGTTCCAGGACTGTTTGAAGCTGATCGCATGCAGCCAAAAATTAGGCGGCATAAGCTCTGCACAGAGACAAAGAATGAGATATTTAATTCTGACATCCACAAGGAATAGGTTCAGTACCAAAGCTTCCTGGTTTCGAAGGCAGGTTTGAACCTTTTCTTTCATTCACCTTGTGCAGGAGACCTTATTGCCCTCTTCCTAGCCACACATACAAGAAAAGGTTGATTAGTAACTGCTTCTGTAGATACACAGGCAGCTGCAACTGGATAGTGTTTTGTGGTCCAAGATACACAAAGGCTGCAGCCTGTACCTCTTCTATATTGACTGCAGACATTCTCAAGCTCACCTTGCTATTTCCACCACTGCAGTGCTTCCAGCAGCTCTGGTGGCATTGGAAGGGGTAGGCACCTAGTGAGTAACCAGGAGCATGCCAGCGGCATCTAGCAGCACTGCAGCTTGCCTAGGAAACTGCTCGCTCAGACCCGTTTCTCTCCCCAAGGGTCTCTTCTTGGACATAAATGCCTACCCATGCTTTTGCAGTCCTGACATTAACTGAAAGGGGTCAGACTGAATTTGTGCAGCTGAGGGGACTGAATACCACTACTGCTTTGAATCTTAGAGGTTTAATGCCCTAGTACCCAGCTGTTCTGTAACACAGACATGCACTTTGAGAAGCACGCACACACAACAGCCCACCAAAGGCAGCAGCTCTGGGCAGAGTCATACACGGGTTGTCTGTATAGATGGAGCACAGATGTTCAGCTTCTTTTGACATTTGACTGCCAGCCACTTTGGAGGCTGGAGGGGGAAACAAATGCAATAATGGCCCCAACACAGCATCATATACAAAATACAAGATCACTTCACTGTTAAAACTATCAGTTGTAAAGCGTTCCCTTGAAGAATATGAGTACTCCAGTACGAATCAGGTAAAAGCAGTGTGGGAAAATAACTACTTGTTAAACTACTGAACCTGCGAGGGAGTGGCTCCATAAAACTGAAATCCAAATGACACCGAGTGTTCATCTCAGTTAGTTTGATCCCAACAAATTAAAAGATAATTTATTTTTAGAGGTTATACAATATATTTAAAGCTGTGGTATAGGGTAAAGGGTGGGATAAGGCTACCAGATATTACAGAGACTGAGCTGTCCAGAAATTCTGAGTCTGATTAAGTCAGACAAAACACCTTTTACAAAGCTGAATCAGCAAGTTAGTTATCTCATTATGGACTTTCAGATTTTCTCATTATTCTATTGTCAGTCATATATATTAGTGCATGCTAAAGTACACATTCAAGATTAACTGGTCAAAATATCTGGGTCTCCTAACCCTTGCCATTTTCACAACCTCCTAACAATGGATCTGTTTACTAACAGATCTTATGGAACAAGACAATGAAATCAGTTTCTGAGCTGATATGTAGACAAGCAACAACTTAAAGCCTTAAAGCCAATGCCTGTCAGCCTGTGATACTTTGTATGCCTATTAGTTTTAAAATGTGTTCTCTACACAGCAAAGCAAGAGTCAGACTAATAAGGTGGCACTTCCAGAAGTGAATAGGGCTCATTTGCACAAAAGCCACTATGAATCTACCTAGATTCAATTAATACATATTAAGGCAAGATTCAGAACTATTCATTCTGGGCAAGAAACCAGTATTTGCAAAGAAATGTCAAGCTTTCAAGGAGTTTAAAAGGTGCTCACAACATGATCAAAATCAAATGATCTTGCCTGGGTTACAGCTGTTTGTAGTCAATGACTATAAAGGATGAGCATTACCAAAGCCCATTCTCACCAACCACCTTCCAAAGTTCACACAGCAGGAAAATAATGCTAATGACAACTGGAAAGTGACTCCTGCTTTAGTGGTGGAAGTTTAAGATGGAAGAGAAGACAGGAAAAAAAAGAATATACAGAAAGAAAGCCTGAGAAAGGACGCATAAATTAAGACACCGGGACATGGTGATGCCTACAGTACAGAATACTGAATAAAGAAGAGAATGACCAGTAAGTGTGATCCAGGGCCTTGGACATAGGCTCCGATCTGCGAGTGTGTGCGCATGCCTGTGTACAGATACATGTATGTGCCCATAGAGTGCGTTGACAGTTTCACAGACTGTAAATGATGAAATATTCCCAACACAAACCCAATGTCAGAAGATTCACAAGATCACAACAAAGAGATCTAGCTGGTCACCTTGCAAGTATTAGCTGCTGCCTGTACCTGAAGCCAGGGAGCGAGAGAAAAAAGCTCAACATTTTTCCTGTTGTACACTGAAACACTATAATGTTATGCCAAGCAACATGGGTCTGCAACATCCAATAATTCAACTATTGCACTAACTGTTCTCCTTCACTTGGAGCTGTAAGACAAAATGCGTAACAACATGCTATTATCTACTCAGTGGCTATAAAAGCTCTGATGTTAATGTAAACACTTCAAGTCCAAACAACTTTACAGGAGTCTTGAACCTGAGAAACAGATTGCAACTTGCTGAACAATGATTCATGACACATCCCAGACCTCCAGCAAATGCTTATCTGAGTCTGACTCCAATCAGTCAACTACCATATAGAAATACCAGACTGATGTGTGCAAGACACACACAAATTCAGACAAAATACAGTAATTGTCTAGCAATAGAAAAGTTTTTAAAAGGGGCTCTTCATAGTATGTATTTGATTAGTACCAAAAAAATGATTTTTATTCACTTTCCTATTTTAATCTTCGGTTCAAGTTTTGGTTTTGCTTTTACAATATACTTTTACGGAGAAAATTCACACAGGATGCAAGGAAAAACCAAACCCAGAATGGTTAGTCTGATGTAAAACATAAAATGGTAGCATCTGCTGGACTACTAGAGAGCTTTTTTTGAGGAAGAGGATACAAAAATGTCTGAAGTAGTCTAACAGAGAGCATGCTTTGTAGTAAAGAATTGCTCCAGGCAATAACATCCTGTTATTCTTTTGTTCCAGTTAGAGAGGTCAAGAATCGACTGCCACTGTCAAGCCACAAAAAGAGCATCAGAAGATATTACAACAATAAAACTGTACAGCAGCATCACCTTTGAAGAGTCTGGTAATATCTGGAATTACATATTAAAGATTTCTTAAGCTTCGTATCATGCCTGCACATAGCATGCAGAGATAACAGAAAATTCAGATTTGGGTATGTGCAGATAAAGCAAGCTGAGATAAACATACCAAGAGTTTGGAAGTTCAAAACTGAAACCAGAAAACAGCCTGGCCTAAAAAGGAAGGGCCGTTCAATAGGCTGGATGTGTTCTGCATCCCATGTAGGGCGATCCCTCCCATCCCACGTACTGAGGTTGAGAAAGTCAGTAGACGGGAGGAGAAAAAATAAGAGATTATCAACTTTTATAGTGTTCAGTGCACATCTACACAACCTGCTGACCTTACTAAGGAACAGCTATAAACAGTAAGAAAGGTCAGGACACTTGCATGGGTGGAAGTGCACTAAAGCCAAGACCTTGTTAAAGAATAAGTACTTGCATAAGAGATAAGCACCACGAATATACAGTTTCTTTTATAACGTGCTTCTCACATCTGTGAGACACCTTACTCAAGGTACCCAGCTTTACCCTACTACTAGTTTGTATTTCAAGCACAAATCATTGATTAAAGACAGACAGCATAATATAAAAAGCTCTGAAGCCTAGGAGCAGCTCAGAAACAATGCTGAAAGATTACTTACACCTAAAGTGTGTACACATTCCAGTTGAGTACATAGCTTCTTGCATCTTGCATCTGACAATTTTAGTAGATGACACCATTGTGCTGCTGTAAGTTAAACAACCTGCATCTTAGCAAGTTTCCTAGACTGTATCTCCTAACCAAGAGCACTTCTTTCAATTGTATTAAAAGTTTGTTTGCATTTTATTTTGGTTTTGAGGGGTTTGGAGGATTTTTTTGTTGGTTTGGGGAATTTATCTTTCCTTTTTTTTTTTTTTTGGGGGGGGGGTTGTTGTTTTTTGTGGGTTTTGGTTTGGTTGGTTTGGTTGGGTTTTTTTACCTGGAGCTCATTAGTGACCATAAAACTTATGTGTGAGTGTTTCACAACAAAAACATACTCCTTAAGGGCATTTAAGGGAGAGATAAGTAATCTTTCCTCAAAGAAAGCTTTCAGAGTCTGAATAATTGAGGATTTGGCTCTTCCATTATCTACACTGGGGTTAGCCCAGAAGGTTTTTCCTTGAGCAGCCCAGAAGATACTGACATTCTTCAAACATTAAAAAGCACATTCACAAACAGACCTTCCTCATATATTATAAAGAAAAAGGTACTAAGAATTTTAAATAAAATTCTTCAGATCTTAAACAAAAGAATTCCAGCACACAATTCTAAGATCAGGCTAGCTAAGAGCACTTACATACTCTACACTCAGCTTAAGCAATTCCATCAGGAGATAGATACAAAGTTGACAGCATAAGAAACAGACCAAATGAAGTTACTATTAAAACTTATCATCCCATTTGAAAGAAAGCATTTCCCACAGAATGGTGAGCTTTAGTTGAAGGAAAGTAGTTCATGCAATATTCAGACCTTGCAAGTTAGGCAGACACATATATTAAGTGACCTCTAATGATAAGTTTTGTTAGCATCACCAGTTACGTTAACTGGTGATGCTAACATTCCACCAGGGGATGGAAATAAGAAAGGAGACTGCTGTATTGACCCTTCCTTCACAACCCAAAGAGCCCTCTTTTCCCCCCTCTATGGTGCTATTAGAGCCAGACCATTCTTTGAAGAAATTCTCTCAAAGCAAACAAAATAAGTTTTAGATTCAGGAAGATTCCTATTATAGAAATACATTAATCAATCTTCAATTATGCCTACAAGTCATTAACTTCGACCTGCTGGTTACAATCCAGTCTTTTACTAACTAAAAGAACTTAAACTTCAATTGTACCATAGGAGAACTCTGTGTTCATAAATAAGCAAGTCTCATCTTTCAAGAAATGCTGGCTGTTACTGCAGATTGTATTTAACATCTCTTTCTGTCTGCAAATTAAGGAAAAGATTCGAGACAAGAGTCCACTAATGGAGTTACCAGTCTGCCAACAGACTTTTCCTAAATTAATAAATAATAACCAATCAAACAAATGAAAACACCAAACCCTACACCAACCACCAAGAAAAGGTTCACGTTTTCATCAGAAGCAATCCAGAGGAAGATGAGACATGCCAGTCTCCTAAGTAATAGCCTACAGATTTCTGGTCATCAGCATAATCTCCAAAATACAGCAATATGAGAAGGACTGTGGGGTAAGGTGTGCAGCAGCAGAGAAGACAAACCATGTATCCAAGACTTTCAGTTTACCAGCAGCAAGTGAAATAGCCATAAACAACCTCCTCCAGAAGTATAACCTAAAAGAACGTAAGAATACATCCAAAGCTTTCCAGAATGGAATACCACATGCTTATGAGAAAACCTGTGAGCTTCAGAAAATGAACACTTGGTCTACATAGGACAGCTCTTAAGTGACTGAGAAACCTGAAATGGCAATGAGTAAGAGTCAAAAGTGCATTTTTGCCTGTGAGAAGTTCCCATTACTAGTTTGAAACAGATCAAACATCATAGACACGACAGATAAAAAAAGCTAGCTACTTTATAATGCTATTTAGGCAATATAAAAAGAGCTATGTGAAAAAAGAAAGTCCCCAAGTCAGGCTGGGAGTGTAAGAACACTGACACAATGAAATCTTTAAATTAAATTGGGTATGAAGTAGATGAATATCAACAAGCAGCATCATTTTAATAAAAGCCATTCCAAAGCCCAACAGGGCAAGCAGGCATCTTAATAAAAAAAAAAAAAAAAATAGTCATTTTGAACAGCTGTTCAACTGTTAAATTTTTAACCCAGCAGAACACTGAAAAATGTGATTCCTTTTGTAACCAAAGAAATGACGGGAGCACTGACTGAGATATCAACAATTCTTTCTTCAGTCTTTGAAATATCTCTTAGAAATTAACTCTTAGAGTAATGCTGTATTTAATATCACAGTCAACTGTCACAAAGGTAGAGTAACTGGAAGTGAATAGCTCAGTGTCAGAAAATGCTTGATCAAAGTGTTTAACCCACTGAAATACAAGTCTTAGAAACCTGAAAGTTTTGTATTAGAATGTCACTCAGCCAAAAAACCTGTAGTAATGGACAAGCCACCTCAACAAGCATGTTTAGGAACACCAGCATAGTTACCACTGCTATGACAAAGAAAAACAGCAGCAATTGTGTTAGTCTGCTCCTGCGGATCTGAACAAACACCTGCAACTACACTCAAAGGTAAACGTATCCGAGTATGCAACAATAGACCCTGCTCTGGATACAGAATTATTCGTTTTCCCCATTGACTCTTCTAGTGCTCATTATTTCAATATCCAAGTAAGTCATAAGAAGTCCTATGGATGACAGCATGATACTCTATCCATTTTACAGAAAAAAATATGAACCAGATAAATTAAGGACAAATGCTCATCCTAACACTGCATTCAACTGCCTCAACAAGTGGACCAACTTCTCACCTTCTTTTGTTATTTACAATTACTATGTTAACCGTACAATTATATGCAATAGCTACAACAAAACGTTTTGCAGATAACACCACTTCCTTTTTACCAGACAATTTTAATCCATACCCCAAGCAAATCCATCCTGCAGAATGGATTGCAGAGCAGCCCTGGGGAAGCAGCAGTGTGCAGACAAACTCTGAAAAGCTTGCAAAACAGGGGTGGGGGAGGTTTTTATAGAGAACTCCTTGATGCTACTTTCAATATGATTTGGGTTTCTGACTCTGTGGTTTTGTGGTGAATTGTGTATGCAATCTTCCAGATTTAAACTCTGAGAAAACAAAAAAATACTATCTAGAGAGACACAACCCTAGTTTCCATTACAGCACTCCAGGCAAAGCAGCTTGCAGCAGTTTTCCTGTAACCCTAAGTTCATTCGTTTTGTCACTTGTGCATGCAGAATAACATGTGAAAACTATGAAGAAAAGAGTCCTTTATATGTGAACCAACAAGCACCAACTGAGTATCAGAGGTTGATCATAAAGAAACCGCACTTTTCACATCTGTAGCTTGAAAAAGCTTGGCTAAGCTTTTGAATTATGGAAGAAGTTGAATCTGATGATTTGTTACATATTCAAACTTTCTCTCTCCTCCTCCAGCTGTTCCAAAGGAATGTGCTCGTGTTCAAAAGGATGGAGGGAAGATCAGAATTATTCAATTCTGACCAGATTTCAAAATACTGAAACAACTAAACTGAACAAAGTTTAATAAAGTTAAAAGAAAGCCTGAGGCATGGAATGTTTTAGTCCAACTAGATAGTCTCAAAAAGTTACTAGCAATTGAAAATAGGATCTTGCAATAAGAAGGGCTATGCAACCCTTGCAGCATGCTGGCATCATTTTCTACTAGAACTCCTATGCAATTCAAATATTAATACGAAAAAAAAATACAGAAACCAAAACCCACAACTTGAGAGCTTTATAGTTAGTTCTCCAGATGTAAAGCAGAACTTGAGAAAGAGACATGCTAAAACAGACTAGGAATAATATTTCAAAGTTTTAATCAAGTTGATTCCTGCTAAGGACAACAAGTGTGCATTGACACAGAGATCATCACTGCCTGGACACAAAGAGCTGACCAAAGACCACGTTGGTGAAACATCCTGTTGGCAAAAAGACATTACTGACATTTCACACAGGTCACCAAACAGCTTTTGGATGGACAGAGCTTTTAGTCTTCCTGTACCTGCAATTAAAAAACAACGTGACCTTTCTTCTTGATGAAGTTAACTATTCCATCAATATTCTGCCCTATGCATAAGCCACAGTGACAATGCCAAAGCTCACCCCGCCCGTCTACCATTAAGCACAGTCACGGGCACATCTGTGCCAGCCACCTTCCGAAGACCCACGTGCCCAGGAGCCAGGACCTGACAGCAGTGGCTGCAGAAACCACCTTCAGTTACCCACGAGCTCACTGCAAAGCCCACTGAACCGCACACCAGACCTCACACTCCCGCTCATGGCAACGCACAGGAAAGCGCCACCGCTCAGGCCCCAAACCGTGTTTTGTACAGTTCCAACCCGCGCACCGCTTCAGCGGTTCAAATACTGTCTGTGAGACCGCCCGAAACAAAGACTCGATTCTTCAGCACCGGGGCAGCGAGCTGGGGAGACGCGGCCCCGCTGCACCCGCCCAGCACCCTCACGGGGAAGTTGCCCAACGCTCGCGAACTTCTCCGCCCATAGCGGGAGGCTCGCACGGCTCCAACAGCAGCCTGCGGACAGGAATGCCGCTGACAGGGACACGGCAGCCGCCCCACCGCCCGGCAGCCGGACGGGGCTGGCGGGGCCGAGAGGAGCGGGCACGGAGCGCCGGCCCCGCGCTGCCCCGCTCCCGGGCGGGCCCGCCGAGGCCCCCCGCTACACCTCACGCCTCCCGGGACGCCGAGCCTCGGCCCCGCTCCCCCATCTCGCCGCCGCGCCAGACAGCGGCGGGCCCGCAGGAAACCCCCGCCCTGAGGGGAGGCCCGCCCCGGCCCTGCAGGGAAGGCGCCGCCCGCGCGGGGGCAGCGCGGGGCCCGCGGGCCTCACCTCCTCGCCGGGCAGCCCGAGCACCTCAACCGGAGCAGCCGCCATGGCCGAGCGCCGCGCGCTGCCCGCCGCCGTGTTTACCCGCCGCCGCCGCTCGCCCCGCCGCGGCCCCGCCCACCGCCCCGCCCACGGCCCAGCCGCGCGCGCCAGCGGCGGCCGCCCCTCGGCACCGCGAGCGCGGGTGCGCGCACCACTCCGCCCTCCGGCTCCTCCCCCCCCCGCCTCGTCTGATTGGCTCAGAAGCCCGCTCCACCGCCCACCCGGGAGCCGGCGGCGCCTTCTGATTGGCTCTCGCTCTGCGCCCCGCCCGGAGACACGCGCGGCGCGGGCAGTCGCCTTCGACTCTGCCGCCCCTCAGGGAGCCGGGGCCCGGGCAGCGCCGTGCGCGGCGGAGCGGCTCGGCTCGGCTCGGCTCGGCTCGGCTCGGCTCGGCTCGGCTCGGCTCGGCTCGGCTCGGCCCGGCCCGGCTCGGCTCGGCTCGGCCCGGCCCGGCTCGACCGCGGCGTGTGCGGGTTCGTTTCAATAAACATCTTCCATGAGGTTTGAATCGTCGGGATTCTGCCCGCATCTCCGCGGGCCAGGCGCTGGCTGTGGCCCTCCCCTGAGCCCCTCCCGTCCAGGGAGCCCTCTGGGATTGCCAACATGCGGGGAAACTGAGAGGAAAAAAGTAACCGTTGTCAGCGCGCAGAAAGGGCCTTGCCGGGCAGGGCAAGGTAGTGCAGGAGGAGGAAGGAAGTCCTTGCTGTGCGAGGAGCTGACCTGACATAACACCCAAGCGGGGAGGATGCCAGAGGAGAGGGGAAGATAAACTCTAAGAGCCTTGTCTGAAACCAAAGCAACAGCTTTGTAAAGATTTCCCATTTTCTCCAAAGAAAAACCTGCTCTCCGCTCCCTGCTCATGCTTCCAAGCGGTGCAGCCGCTGGCCCTCATTCCATGATAGTGGTGTAGATGGCTTGAATTCACACCACCATCGACAGCTGCCCAGGAATCACTCAGGAGTCGCTTGCAGAGGACAACAAGAAGAGCTGTGCTGAAAAATGATCAGTAAAGTGCTGGTTTAGGCTGAGCTTTGTAGACATAAGCCTTAGTACAAGCCTGAGCCAAACTCCTCCAGGCACTGCACGGTCTGCAAGGACAAAAAATACCTTCATCTTAGGACGGGCATGTGGCAAATCACGTGTGTCACTAACAACCAACAAACGTAGCAGCACCCGTGCTGTCAGGGAGCTGTTGTCTTTTGTCATCCTTCAGCTCATCGCGCCTGGTGCCTCACGACCTGGGTGACCTACTGCTCTCATCATCCAGCGACAAACTCTGCCCTTTCCAAAGCAAACACAGACCCAGGCTCACCTCTTTGGACTGTGCCCCAAGCAGATCACAAAACACCAGGTAACGAACACCTCCACAGCGGGGCTCTGGCAGGCCTGTGCCCGTTATCACATGCACGTGGGCTCTCCTCCCAGGGTTAGCAGGATGTTCTGAGGAAAGGCAGTCTCAACAGCAACATCAGTCTGTGCATGTTGCAAAATCACTGTAGGGTATTACCTATGGAAGACTGAGTGTCTGAGAAACAGAGCGGCGTCTTTGTGGTCATGATTGTTGGTGAATATGAGATTGTAGAAACATGGGAAAATGATGTCTTTTATTAGACGAACTGATAAAAAACATCCACATAAGCTTTTGGGTAATTCAAAGGAAACAACCCCGTCCTCTTTCTGGATCAAGCCTCTCTATACCCAGTGTTTCTCTCCAGCTCTCTTCCTTCAGCTTTGCCTAACAACACTCTCAGCATGACTTCAGAGGCTTGTCCCAGTGTAAGTGGGAAGGTTCCTGGGTGACAGCCAAGCAAAGAAAACCTGCCTAAGTTACAGCAGGCATGATTTGCAGGTCCAGTCACTTTGTGAAGCACTTATTTCTGGGATTGAGCCTAATGTTGATTAGTAAATTGTTCTTGCAGCTTGCTAGAAAAAGCATGTGGGTTTCTGGCTGTTAAGCATGAATGCCTGGGTTTGCAATGCTGCCTCTTACACTCTGCTAGTGTGTACAAACAAAACATGTCTGACAAAACCTCAGAACCCCAAAAGTGTAGGGTTTTTCATTTGGGGGGGGTGGTGTTTGTTGCTTTGGGGGGGGTTATTTGTTTATTATTGTTGTTGTGGTTTTGTTTAGGTTTCTTTTAAGTTGTTTTGGTTAGTCTAATGAAAAATACTGGTTTATTTCTCCCTACAAATCTCCCACTACAACATTACTGTCACCTGCCTGAACTCTGCTCGCCTGTTTTTCTGCATTCTCAGCCTCAGCTTTTCAGTACACTAGAAGGCTGTGAGAAGAAGCACCCTCAAGCATCTTGAAGTCCTGTTTAACAAAGGTCTTGTTCGTGAATATTTTATTAGAGCATTACTGAATGGGCTGTTTTGTAAGATATCAAACCTCAAAAGATTACATTCTGAGGCACACACCATTTCAATAAATTTGAAATAATGCCCTTTTGAAATTTAAAATAGGACATGAGCACACTCAGTTTCTTCTATCACATTTTTTAAGCAGCAGAGTGTAACACAGCACTGATTCATTTTTTGTGTGGGAAGACCACTGATTGTCCAAGAGTTACAACATAGTCAAACCCCAGATCTATAAGTAGATGACCTGTTATCAACAAGGCTTGAGTTTCTGGGTTTGTTACCCAGAGGCATCTGTATGCTAAGATAAGGTCTACATGCATTTTCAGTGGGATCAAGTTATCTTCAATATTCCAGGAAGATACCTAGCAGTTCACTAAAACAGAAGGATTTAAAATTATTCTTTTACTTAAAAACAGGAGGAAATAAACCACAGTTTGTTGTTAACAACCATTCAGTTCTTATGTAAGATATATATCTCCAGCATTTAATATTTCATGGTCTTACGTAATTACAAACTAACAGTGGAAGAGAGCTCTTCTGAGAGCTCTTTCTCTTTCTGCAAATAATTGATTCTCAGTTGCAAAGAATAACCTGCGTTTGGATCATCTGAGTGCATGGGAACACTTTAACTGTATATAAAGACCATTAAAAACATATTAATATTTCATCTCATTACTCCATCCCAATAGTGAGTTCTCATCTGGTAATGAAGAAGCTTGACTTCTCCTGTCATCTAAATTAACCCTCAGTCCCATGAAAGATCAAAAAATTACAAACCTTAAAAATATTTTCCATCACTTACCTCATGGTGTGCAGCCTGATTGGCTCCATTTGTGGTTGGAATTGTATATACATTTACAATACTTGGTTTGCATCTTTCTTTACCACAAAAGCTTTTATAAGCTGAAGAGAATCCATATACTATAATATTGAACTGCTTTGAAAAAAATAGAGCAGAGTTCTTAAAGGAGGAAATCATGTAGGAAAAGGAGATTTGTTTCAGAATTCCAAAGGGTTATAATAATGAAATAATCTTTATTTTAAGAATGTATGTTAACTATAATAATGGCTAAATTACAAAAGCTAGGACATCAAGTGACATCAAAGTATGATTTATCTTATTAAATACAGGATAAACTTTTGCTACAGAGGATTTTAAATCAAACTGGATACATTTAAACCAAAGGAATCAGAAATTAAACAAAAAATCTGGATGCAAATGACACAGATTTCTGCCCTATTGTCTTTCGTTCTACTGAGTCATACAATAGAAAATGTTATGATGAACCACTCACAACATCACAGTGGCAGGTAAATGGAAAGCTACATAGAAGAGGGAATTAATAGAAAAGAATTGTATTGCTAGTGAGTCATTGGTATGACTAAGAGAAGTAAATACACCTATTGATAGTCTACTAATCTCAATTTCTCTACCATGGCAATGACTCACTGATGAGACTTATGCCAGAGATATAGTTAAGAGCCCAAGATCTGGCTCTACAGTTACATGCAAATACGTGCTAGATCCTGGCTCTTAGTACTGGATTTCAAACACCAATATAATAAGATGCAAAACTGATAGAAAGATAAAATTCAAATTGTGTAAGCAAGAGCTTTATTCTGGTAAAACTAAAGACTAAAACCCAGACTGACTGTTTGTTGTCTCTGCGTTGCACTGCAACTAAACTGCCGTCAGCTCATGCTCAGGTTTTTGCCAGCCCATTACTGCACCTTTTCATTCTCAGTTCTCCGTAGTCACTGGTTCTGTTTTCCTCAACTTTTCTCCGTTCCCTTAAAAGCAGCATATCTTCTGTCTGGACATATGTTGCTTTCTGTGTTGCCTGGTGCCAAGATACTGCCTCCAGCTGTCTCAGATCCTGCAGCCTTCTGTGTCCCTGCGAGTTGACAGCAAGGTGTGACCATCACCTAGGGACAGACCTGAGGTGAATCAGAAATTCTCCACTCGAGTAGATCTTTTCCAGGGCAGCCACCACACAAAATGTAACACTGCTCTCGAAGCGTGGGACTGTGCTCCCAAGGCACTAACATCAGTGCTGGACCAGCTCCCTCCGCTCCCCCCACAGATATTCCTGTCCCCCAGGCAAGCTGCTGAAACCTCCGGCTCTCACAGGGGGAGGCTGTGAGAAAGGGAAGATGGAATAAATGTTTTTCCTAATTTCTGTGACTGGGATAACAGTTTACAAGCAATTGTTTTTGAAATCTCTCTGGCCTGATGAGCAAACCTGAATCGTAAGAAGAGCAACTGTGGTGGAGGTGGAAAGTCACACTCATTTTGTGCATATGCATTTGAATGAAGTGGTAAACACTTGTCTGAATCACCACCACTCAGATGTCATCTTTCTCTCCCTATTTTCAGCATGAAGGGGAGGAGAGCTGCCAGAACAGGAACCCGAAGGTGCTGAGTTCCAGTCAACTGCTGTCATGCTGTTCCCGGCTTAATTCACCACCAGTGATCCCATGGTTAATAGAGTCATTGTGGATACTTCTGCTAACAGCTCAACCCATCACAATGTTACAGAAGTAAGATCCAGAGATGATGTATTTGGGCTTTTCTCCTTTAAATACCTTGAGATTATCATTCTCCATATGTGTATGCAGTAGTACATGCTGTATGCTCTTTATCACTGCTGAAAACATCGCTAAACCCAGAGGAAGCTACTGTTCTGACTCGGCACATGACTGAATAGGACTCAATGCACTTCCATCTTTGTGCTTCTTATTCTCACACAAGATGCTCCTGCTCATACTGTTTCTTCCTTATTGTATTAGGAAAATGGAATAGTAAATAATTGCTGTTAGAAGTTTACTTACTTCGGAGGGCTTTTTAGCATTCAAGTAGTTTTGAGTACACAGATTTTTAATGTGTTGTCCTTGGTCCACTGATTGGCTTCCAATGAACTTTAAAGTGTTGTCACTGGGAATTAATTACCAATAAGGCCAAAGTTGACACAATAGCACACTGTCCAAGAAGTGTCCACACATCTTCAGGTCTGGCTGGCATATAAACTAATCCCATAAGAAAGTACTTCTAAAACCAGGATGACGGGACTGATAAAGATGTAGGGCTTTGTGCATGCTGTAAAAGCATACCTATTAGTGAGAAGACTTACCTCTGCCAAAAGGAGGTGCAAATATCCACCTGAATTATATAGCTACCTTTTATAGATGTTATCTATTAAAAAAGAGCAACTTCAGGTAATTCCTAAAGCAGTAAAATAATTCTTAGGTTATGTTCAGCTTAAACAGGGCTTCAGCAATTCCTTATTTGTAGGCACTGAAGTCTTACACTTGATGACTGAAGTCATTTTGCTCTTGCAGAGACAGCCATTTCAAGTCCCAGCATTAGATCTGCTTTCCACAAGTACTCCTTGTCAGAGCAGAGTTTAGTTATGCCACTGGCCCAAGAACCTAGAGCGGGGCCTTTTGGACACAGGCGCTTCGTCTCCCCTCTCATACATACATAGCAGGAGAGATTGTTCTGATTTTTCAAAGCAATTTGAAATAGAATCAAGGAGCATTTTGTTCCAGTCAGAAATAATCATTGCTTATACATCACTTTTTAAACACCGCGTTTCAAAATGCCGGTCTTGTCTCAGAGCAAGGAGGAACTGGGCTTGATCTCTCTGGGAAATGATTATCACAGTCCTTGGAACAAGTGTCCTTTTGAAGTACTGATATGAAGCAGGCAAATTGAACACTCGGGTATTTTTGACAGAGAAAGGAGATGAATGAGTCCTAATCAGTTAGTTTATAATTATGTAGCTGTGTTTTCCCATCCAGACTAAAACCCAGAGATCGGTATTTGAGAAGAGGGAAACCAATAGCTCTCTAACATAAGCGAGCTGAGAAACACAGTTTTTTACTGATGGGTAGGTCAGCTACCCAAGGAAGGCTGCAGGGACCACTTCTCTTGATTCCTATTAGCCACCCTTCTGTACGGAGCCCTCAGAAAACCTGAGTCTGCAAATGGACTCAGCTCCAGCAGCTGCCAGGTAAGACATTGTTCAATTTAGTCTTCACAAAAAGCCACTAACAACAAGCTAGTGACTGGATACAAGGCTATCAGCTCCTGAATACATGGAAATGTATTTTCAGTTTCCTACGCATCTTTTTTCCTACCTTTAAGATACATGAAGGCTCACAATATTTGAAACAGCAGCTTGAGATCCACTCAAAATTTTATTCTAACGGGCATCATCTAATTAGGAAGTATGAATAGGCAAAGTTCCAATGATACACAACCTATGATACACAACCTATGATCCACATAAAAGCAGTTTATGTAAAAGGAAGCTGACAACAGATGAGCCACAGGGATAAAAATGGACCTTTTTGATGATTTCAGAGCTGAGGCATTACCAGATATAGAAAACGGGTAGGCAGGACCAGGAAGAACAGACTCAGGAGGAGCCACGACAAAGCCATTGGAGAATAGACATGCAAATGTTCCAAGGCAACACATCTGAGTATTTACATCACTAGTAGGGCATCTCCTACGGATTCAAATCAGATAGCAGAAACATTGTGACCTATCAGGAACTATAATCACTTGTTTATATATTCTACATTATATCAAGGTAGTCTTTCGTTTTGGATATTTAAACACTGCAATCTGCAGGATGAAACTGCTGTCATTTTAGCACTGTATGTTTTCTAAATGAGTATCTCCATGTCCTCAGTTCACTTTTGTCTTAACTGTTAGTTTATATTTTAACCCTTTTTGTATTTTTAATAAGTTGAGCAGGAAAATCAGAAGAGACTAGAACATGTCCAATTGCATTAGGTAATGTTAATTACACTCTAGGAGGTGCTGGTTTCTTCTGATAACAGTAACAAAGGCACTTAGATTCTGTGAAGTATTGCTTAAAATGCCATTTGTGCTAGAGGGAGCACTGTAAACAAAGAGAAAGCAGTATAAATTAGTCTTAAGTGCCTTCAAATCCCTGAGCTATGCAGCACTGAACAGGCACCTGATCCACATGCAGATCTTGCTTGTGGAAGGGTCACCCCATTTTGGGCACTTGAGCTACTCTAGGATTTTCTTACAAGCAGACAACTCTGTTTACCATTACTTCTGTCAGGCAGAAGGGATGTTCACATGAGAACATCTCGCTGACTTTCAAAGACGAGGACACACAGATGGTGTAATCACCAGCGCTGGTGGGAGCTGCCTGCAGGCTCCTCTCCTATGGTCACCTGGCCAAGTTTACCCTGCAGGCAGCACATATGCACAGGCCTGGGCATATTTAGGTTAATAGTTAACCGTTATGTGGATCACTAACTCCTCGATGTGTAACGCTCTTCTGGTCTGGGTGAATACAGGTAACTATTAGGAGTGCTAAGTTTCTAGGTTTTATTGCACTCCTTTACATGCATTTCTCAGGAACACCTAAAGTGTACAGTAAGGTCACTGCTCATTTCTTAAGTTTGGAGTTGTCTTCCAGAGTATATTTTTCTCGTGCTTTCTCTCCGTATTCAGTCTTAACACTTGCCATTAGTAAGAGGGGGAGGAAAGCAGCAAGACTGATTATCTCTGACTTACACAACAGAGGCAGCCTAGATAATTAAAGTTTGCTAATGAATGCGATGATCATCAAATATTATGCTTTAACTTTACCAGAGTGAGAGCAGCCATGCTGCACAATCAGATCCAGCTGGGTTTACTCATCCCTCCTGCCTTAATACACATGCTGACAAAGTGAGGTTCTCAGGAAGCTCCAGAGATCAACTAGTCAATACCCCACCTCGGGCTCTGAGCTGAGCACTGAGTTCAGACTGAGCTCCTCCTACCTCCTGGGTCTAGGAGAGCAGCATTCACAGCAGCGATTTATTCTGTGACCACCTAAGGGCAACTTTGGAGAACACAGTGGCATCAAGTGCCATAGACACAGTAAAGACTGCATGCACCAGTCCTTAAGACCCTAGAGGAGGAATTCTATTTACCAGAATACCAGCTGCATTCACACACACAGATTTGTATTTCTGGAGATGTAAAAATACTTCTAAGCAGTTGTTCAGATTTTACTCTGGAGGTCATCATTAAACATATAAACATGTACTCATTTTGAAACCTACAAAGCTCCTGACTTCAACATTTCAAGGTAATTTTGATCTTGTGTTTAGTTCTAACGTTTCCACCTTCCTAAGTCTTTGCTGTTGGGCCATTTCCATTCACAGCCACAGATTTGCTTGCTCTTATGAACCTTTTAATAAAAAGCAAATCTTTCTGGTCTGCAGCTGAGATGTTCTGATTAAATACATTGTTACCTCAGATGAACTACCAATTTCTAAAATAGCCTTTTTTATCTCCTGCATTACACTGCATCTCATTCCTTAGCAATTTTAGTGGGTTTTTAATGACTGCGGAACATGGAGAAAGCATGTCCGTGAATTGTTCACCGAGAACTCCTTTTAGAGCATGTTAATTTAGGATCCAACAAGATATAATTGCATCCCTTCCAATCTCATGTTAAAGATGATCTTTCGGATGCTCTTTCATCCATGTTGACTCCTTTATGTGTCCCTGATGATTCTTTTTCTTTCTTGACAAACCTAAGTGATTTTGTGCCACCATCAGATCTTGCCACCTGCCAGCTCATCTTGGCGCTCTGGGGTTTGGGATGGAGTCTGTCAACAACCAGTGCTATCTTTTTGGCATGAAAACCTGAGTATTTATCCTCACCCTTATTTTCTCACAGCCAGTTTCTGTTTCCATTGTGGTCACATAGCTGGGAACACGGTTGGGTTTATGTATGATTTTACAACCCAAATAAAGGACTCCATAGAGCAGAACAGTATATGTTCCCCTTTATGGCAGCACGTCAAGCTGCACTGTAATGCTGTCTTGTAAGAGTGCTTTACTAGAATTGAAAAGCAAACCCAGCCATGCATCAGCACTGTGGATGGCTGTGCCACAGCAGCAGGAGCCACCACCCAGACATGAAATGAACGCTCTGACCAGCAGCCATCAGACTGGCTGCAGCAGAGGAGCTGCACGTGATGGCAGTTCTGACCTGCACAACTTTCACCACCACGTTCTGAAGCACAGCCTGTGCCAAAATGCTATTTTAATGTCTGATGGCAAATCTGAGCTGTCAGTTCAGGTTCAGCTGTAAGCTGCAGCTTTTTATCCCTCAAGTGTAAGGGTATCACCACACAAGCACTTACCACTTACAGGGCTACCTACAGAAAAGGAATATGAAGTAATTGGCCAGAAACCCATTAGCACCAACTCTTAAGAGATTACTGAGAGCACAGACTGACCACGGCACCCCAGCTAGGAAGGTTCACCTTCATGCTCAGCTTTAAGTGTACAACTGGGCTCAGCAACTGCAGTTTAAGTTGGTACAACCGGGCAGCTATGATCCATCTTCAACACAAACTACAAAGCCATGTATTTTAGGGCAACCTTAATGCACGTTTTCCATGTAAAGAAAAAGCTCCAGAAGTCATTTTAATATAAAATGTTTTTATTGTTTTTGAAAACATTTAAAAAACAATTTTTGAGCACTTTCAATAAAAAAAATAACTGAAATGCTACTGCAATATTCAACTACTGTAGTTTCAGCAGTACAACAGACAATAAAACACTGGGGAAGAGGGGAGAAACTGGATTTCCTGCACTAAATGAAAACGTGGAACAGGGATTTTAGTTTCCTTACGGTGCAGTAAATAAAGCACAGTATAGTACAAGACTATTATATGAACCTCAGATGCACTGCACAAGAAACGCTTTCCTTCTTCTCAGTTCAGAAGTCAGTGCTTATTGCAATTATTTGCAAATTATTTACTTCATGAATTCTTATCATGATAAAATGATGCAAAAATGTTTTTTCAACACCAGAACAATAAAAAATAATCCAAGAAAGGAACATATTCAACAAGAACTAAGCTGAATTAGTTAACATAAAAAAGTAAATAACTTGTGAATAACTATGCTCACCTGGTTAACACTGAACCAGTTCAATACAGCAAAAGAATAACAAAAATAAAAGTGGTTACAGGAATATATCTAGTACTGTACAAGATTAAGTCATTAACACTCATGCACGTTTTGTGATCATGTATTAACATGGTGAAGCAAACTAAACTTAATTTTTCCTGCTGTAATATTCTCATGTAAGAGAATAATAGAAATATCTCATTGAGATCAATGCACATTGCTACATAAGACAATTTCACCTGTCACTTTTAATGACATTTTGCCTTTTAATAATGAAACACATTAAAAACTTTTTTTTCTGTTTTGCCTTTTTTTTTTAACTTTAATCTGTGGGCCGTATTTGTTGCATTTATCCTAAGGAATGTGCCTGCCACAGGTTCAACAGAGTTTTAGTGCAATATATGAACCCAGAAAGTTTGCTGGACTAACCAACCAACCCAATTTAAAGTGTTTGCTGCAATACTGTACACAGGGTACAAATTCACTAGGCTTTTTATAGTTTAGCAAAACCTGCTATCAAAATAATTCATTTCTCATGTTAGTAGGAAGCCAATAATGTAAACAAGGGGTCAGAACTGTCTCAAATTCTTCGTTTTGGAGTATCTGACAAGACAGGCTTCCATTTGTTAGAATCACAGATTTTTCCTTTGGGTATTGCATACTTTGGTGTGCAGTAGTGCTCTGTCTCAATGTATTGTAAAGAACTAACTAGCACTAAGTACAGGGACCTAACATTATCAATTGTAACACCAACACAAACACCTCTAAAATAACACACACTGATGTACAAAGCTGTGCCTTGCATTTTACTTGAAACAATCCTTGTTCAAATGGAACATTTCTTAAATTAAACATGTATTTGCTTCAGATCCACTGATTATAGGGTATTTTCTCTAATTAAATCACATTAGGCCCAATGTAATGCTTGTACTTAACAATAATTTCAAACGCACTTTTAAAAACCTTTGGTGAAGGCTGCATAATTTGACCGCATCAGCTTTAAATCTGCTCTTGCTGCTCTGAGAAAGGCTCTTAAAATGCTACAGCAGAGCTGGGCAAAAACTTGTGCCCCCCAAGCCCACCTCAATCTCGGTGTCAGCAACCCGGAGGCGAGGCCAGCCCAGCAGCTCATGCAGACACACGGGTTGCTGCAGCGCCGGCACTCGTGGCCTCTCGCGCCACTCTCCATCGGAAGGTAGGTTTGCCTATTCACAGTAGTGCTGGCACTTCCCACAGGGTCAGGGAAAACAACCCAAACAAAGCAAAGGTAAGAGGATGTTCAGCACATCTCTGGCAAAAGGCCATGGGCAGGTCCAGAACTCAAGCCCTGCCTTCAGCAACTTCAGTCTCCAAGAAAAATAGTTCAAGCCTTACTGGCAGACACCTGGCAAGGTAACAAGCACAAGGGTACCATGCAGGTTTTAGTCTCTGCCCCATTGCCTTAATAAAACTTAAAACTCAGTCTTAAACAAAGCAAACCACACTATCGCACATCCACATGCTTCAAGGAGAGAACTGAACTCTCCAAGTTTGTTCTTGACAAAGCGGCAAAACTTGAGATGCAAGCACAGTGAAATCAGGCCCCATAAGGTGCTACAGCTTGGCACAACTGTTTGTCCCTGCAGAAGAGGCCATAGACTGGTGATGAATTGAGGCAAGAGCAAGAGAAGCCGTGGTACACCAGCACCTCAAGTGCCAGTGCAGCTGCACAAGGTAAATCAGCACCGCCAAAAAATGGACCAGTACTCAAGTCATCAGCAAAAAGTGAAGAAACAGAAAACCACCAGGACACTTAAAAAAACACTGATCACCTGAAAAATCTGAAGCATCTTCCCCTTAAATAAATCCAGGGGGGCTCATAGTGCCTCCCCCTTCATAAATCCATGATCACTTATTCAAAGAAGTGATGCAAAAGAGGAAAGTGTTTCTGCTCTGCTTTCTGTTTAACGTGTGAGTTCACGGGAGAGAAAATCAGTTTTATTCTGAACTCAAGGCATGGCATCCCTTAAGAGCACCATCTCTTTTGTAAAAGCTTGCCTCTGCAAGTCCTCCTTCTAGCATCAGGGCCATGGCCTGTCTCTTTTGGCCATTATAGAGACCCATGCCATGCTGGAAAAACAAAAGGTCTTTTGTTTGGTTCAGCCCAACTCCTCCATCAGAAGCCTAAATCTCATTTTCCAGAGGGTCAGCGAGGGACCTGTGAGCAACCAACCTCCAAACAAATATCAGATCCACCAGTCCTGTCAAATCATTTCTGGAAATGGAACTCAGGCTTCTAAACCAGGAAGTACTTTTAAAAGCAACGTCACTTCTTACTGTGTGCCTGTAAAGTGCCTGGCAGTATTATGGCTCTGTATGAAGTATTTTTAGATCAACCACATTTTCTAATATTTTAATCATCTTTTGTTTAAAAAAAAAAAAAAAAAAAGAGCAAGAAAAGCAGAAAGGCTCAACCTACCGAAACACAGAGAAAAGACCAGCTCCCTACAGCCTCCACTAGGTTAGGAAAGAGCAAGCTTAACAAACGCATCTTTAAAAATAGTATTTTAATGAGCTCCAGCTGCTCTTCTTCTTTAAAAAAGGAGGGAAAGTATCACGTTCCTTCTCTAGCATTGATAAATAATTAAACAGTACCTATCGCCTTAAAATAGGGTGTTATACCTAGATTAAATCTCAGTGCTCAAAATCTTTTCTCATGAATTTTACCTAATATAAAAACACTGAAGCAAGAACTAAAATATCAAGTATGTCATGAATATTAATGGCTAAAATCACTACATAGATTTATTTCTCTTAAATAAAAAATTTAGTGCATCTTTCTTTTTCCTTGATCGTTCCTGTTAGTTTTTCCTATCTCTGTGTTTTACCAGCGATGCCAATGGCACCAGACTGCTACAGAGATTGCCCACAGTTCACCACTGAGCAGTGCTCAAGACAGCTACACAATGATCAGGCACCTGCATGTCAGTCACCTGGCTCACTTGTACCCACCCCCTGCACCTACCTATCTGCAGGCACACTGCGTTTCAAACCTGAAAGACAACGGTCAGTAAGGATCATCTACTAAGAAGTAACAAGCAACGCGAAGTCTGGCAAGCCTACTGACTTCCAACCTTCCCAAAGCCTCAACCACAGCTGCCACTGCTGGCTGGCCATCAACCACTTCTTTATTTGACACAGTAAGAAATGTTGAATGGGAAACACTATAAAACTCCAATTTTAACACTGGCTCCTTGACAGCCCACCACCTTCAGAGATCGGTTTAAAATTGGTAAGACTGCATTTTCCCTGCTGAAGAATGAGCAACAGGTACAGCAAACTTGTTTAAAAATGCCACAATACATAGCAAGTGTTTCTGCTGCGGGAGGCACTTCCATTAAGACAAATACAATACGTCTGTCTCTTAGATACAGTGTGCTACATACATATTATAAAACAAGATTAACCCAACATTTCAACAGCAGGGTGATCCTTGCTCTCCATCCACTCAAAACCTGACGCAGTCATTGAGTTAATGGATTCATTGCAGATTTGTTGAAACAAGGGGTCATTTTTTAATTCCTCCAGTGTAGCATCATCGTCTTGTCCCTGCTGACGACCTGGATCAAACAGTAGATTTGTGTCTAAAGTATTCAGATCGTTAATGCTGCCTGAGAGCTCGGAAGACAACCTGATGTCGCTGGAAAAGACAGATGCAACGTTATTGAGATCTGATGCCACCTGATTCACCAGCTGCTGGTTTGTTGGCAGACTGTCCTCCCCTAAAATGTCTTTTACAGCGCCGCTAAAATCTAACTGCTGCTCTCCGATGTCTGATTGTGCTTGGTTATCTCCGGAAGAAAAACTGATCTGATCGGTGCTGCTGTTTTTTGTGAGGTAATTTGGTGTTTGGAATTCATAAACCGAAGTGCTGGAACTGATCATATTTTGCGGGTTGGCACTAGGGAAAGCGGCGGATGTCTCTAAAATCTGAGTGAGATTCATCCTGGCCGTGTAATTTGAGGGCATGTTGTTCATTCCCAAACCTCTCACTGCATCATCACTATCAGAATCAAGTTTGTTTAACAACACATTGGTTATTTTTTTAGTGTTTGTTTGTTTCTGAAGAGACGGGAAGGCCGTCTGCATCATCACAGTCAACGGGACTGACTGGCTTCTTTGCGCTATGTTATTGGCACTGGTGTCTGCATGGATATTAGCAAATACATTGTGAACTTCAGGAGTCACTGGACTTCCGAAAGGTGTCAGGTTAGAGCGTGGTATGTTTGAAACAGGGTAAACAGTGCTTCCGCTGAGATTCCGCTGGCGATGGACAGCAGGGCTCACGCTCCGGCATCTCAGACTGTTGTTGAGAGAGGAACCGGTTCCTTTGTTGTCCAAAGGAGCAGGAACAGCAAAGCCCTCTTGCTTGGTGGTGCTGCTGACAGGAGCTGCCTGGTGCTGCACAGGGGAAACAGGAGTCACTCGACCAAAGTGAGGATCGTGGTGGCGTGGCTGGGACTGATACGACTGGCCAGGAACAGCAAAAGCGTGAGGTTTCCTGAAGCGATCTTCCACCAGCTCCTGATAGCTCGTAAGGATGCCGTGGTTTGCAACCGACGAGTTGCTAACGCCACTGTAGCCATTATTCATCCACTCAAGCTTGGTTTTGTCAGGATGGGTAGCCATAGGCCGCTGCATTGGCTTCACAGGGCTACTTGATATAATGCTGGCATCGTGGTAAGCCATACTGGAGCTGATGGGAGTAAATGCAAAGGGGTTTCTGCATTCCACAGGACTTGGAGGAACGCTGCTGCTGCAGTTGGAATGCGGCGTGCCGATCGGCGTATGCCGGCTGCTTCCTAGAGCACTGTCTACGGGAGTCGTCTGAGCCAGCCTCGAACAGGGGCTCTCTCGGGACATGTTCTGAGACCCAGCAATCATTTCGGAGGTGGGTGTTGGAGTCGGGGTTGGGGTGGGAGTCGGGGTCGGCGTGGGGGTAGGAGTGTGAATGGGAGTGCTGTTGTTATGGATCGAATGGTAGAAGTGCGTGCTGCTTGGATGAGATGACACGGGAGCTCCTTGAGTGGCAGTCTGACTCTGAAGCGCCATTCCTAGACAGCCACCGTAAGGATGGGAATTATTCATGGACATCTGCTCCTCCATGAGCACCAGCTCCTCCACAATGCTGTCCTGGGTAAGGTCATCATCAAATGAAAAGAAGTTATCGTTTGACTGTGGGACTGTATGCTCAAACTCTTTCAGCTCCGACTGCAGAGGTAACTGATTTGAAGGCTGTGCTTGTATTTGACCCAAGGAGGAGTCCTGAATCTGGCTCTGTAACTGCTGGTTGTACACATCCTGCTGCATTCCCTCACAGTCCACTGGCTCCCATGCCGATTCCTGTAAGTCACTGGAGCCAGAGTGCCCTGCAATGGTCATAACACTGATGTCTTGCTGCTGTTCACAATTCACAGATGCAAAGTCGGAGGTTTTGGTGATATGGTGCCACGTATTTGGGTTAAAGCTGCCATCAGATTTTGAATCATTTTCTATGATAAATAAGTTTCCTTCCAATTTTACTTTTATGTCTGGAGATGATGCTGATGCAAGCTGCTGTACTAAAGCAGAATCACTGGTGTTTAAATTGGTGCTCAAAGAAAAGTCTGTTGCTAAGTTTGCAGCAGCAGAAGGCACATGTACCTTCACAGGTATGCTGCTGGGAACTTGAGCAAGTGTTGCTGTATTGTCACTGCTGGCTAATGATCCAGCCTTCGGAGACTTCTTAACACTGTTTGCTTTTTGACTCTCCACAGCATTACCAGCTGAAAGCTGCTCCACCAGTGGTTTCTTTACAGGTGGTACCTGGGAATCCTGAAGTGTAGAAGGTTGTCTCTTTCTTGGACTTTTAGTGCATGTTTTGTCTTTAATCATAGACTCACCAGTAGGAGGTGAACCAATGCTGGTGCTGGGCAAGTTCTGACTGGCAACTGAGACCTTTATAGTGCTTTGATTATTGCCTGCTGAAGAAACTGGTGTGATCTCCTCAGACTCTGTTTTATATTTGGTCCCTGCTTCTTCAGCTCCCTGATCACAGCCCTTATCTGGTTTTGTCTCCACAACATCATCAGCTGAAACCTTCAAGGTTGCAACCTCAAAATTGATTAGCTGAGCAGGAGGCAGGTCAGGGGTTGCCTTTACGGATTTAGACACATCAGAGCTCTCTTGGCCCTGTACCGAGTTCTCATCCAGCAATGCTTCAGGTTCCATTTTGACCTTGACCGCAGGTGCAGCTACGACAGTGCTAGGCTTGGATCCTGGAGACTGAAGTGAAACAACAGATCCGGGTTTGATCTGTGGACCAGTCCTCCCTTCTTCTCCTGCTCCTGCATTACTGCTACCTGAAGGCGTCTGTTTGACGGGCACACTACTGCTGCTCGGGGCAAGAGATATTGCTGTCATTTTTACCACATTTAAGGAATTCACATGTGGAGCTGGCACAACAGTCTTGATTGGGCTACTGGTGAAGAGCACCGTTGTGGGAGAGCGGATGGTGAGAGCACTGGTGTTTGCTGGTTTCGGTAAGATCTGTGGGTAGCGATGCCGGGCAGAGCGGTCACCAACTGGGCTGGCAGGAACGTTCTGGGGAGTCTTTGGTGGCTGCTTGACTGATTGCATGTGCTGAGTGACCACCTGAACGTTGAGCGGCAGGACCTTGCTATCAGACGATCCCATAGGACTTGGGGATGTCACCAACTGCCTGGTCCTTGGCACCTGTAGAGAGAGACAAAAGTGTGGCAATGAAGCAAGGAAGTCCCCAAAGCCCATGGACCACCTCACCCCCAAGCTTTCAAAGGTGAAGGACAACACAGCTCAGTACACCAAAGCTAGCGAATGTCACCCTGAAACAAAACAAGCTCTTCAATTATATACAAGACAATTTCTATTTGTCTGCTTAAAGATTGGTAGACAGACACATGGCCTCAGTTTGTAACGCATGAGGCACTGGCCTACACACTAGTCTGCTCTTCTGCTAATGAAAGGGTCATTCTCATACAATCCTTCACCACATGGAACAAAAAGACAGACATAGAAAGGTTAAAGAGGAGAGGATGTGTTGAAAACACTGCTCATTGTTAGGGTTTCAAGAACCAGTTAAATACAGACTACTGGGCAGAAAAATTGGCCAACCTATTGAAATCTACAACAGAGCTAATAACTTAAAAACCAAATAACCTTTACCACTGCTGCCAGCCCAGTTTCGTATGCCTGAACGACAAAGATGCTCCATACTACAGATATTCATGCAGAAGTAAAACTGCTGCTGTCACTACATGCGCTGAGCCCACAGAAGGCAATCTAGATTCCATAGTGAGGCTCAGTGACCCACACGTCTAGTGTCAGCTCTCTCATCTGGTTAAACTTTATCTTAAGGGCAATTATTCCCACATATGACCTTAATTATTGCTAGCAGAAATCCCATTGTCAATGACTTCAAAGATGAACTTGGCCTATGCTATGTGGTCAGAATTCCGTTGCCTCTGTATCAATCCTGTAACTCATGTGGCGTAACACAGTCACTGGGACATGAGAAGCATCAAGGGACCCAAGCCTTTGAATGGAATCTGTTCTTGCATCCCACTGACACCCCTGCTCAGTTACTGGTGATTTACAACCCTTTCGTAAGGTGGTTTCTCTAAAAAACTGCTGGAGAACATTACCGGTATTGGGCTGGGGACAGCTGCCACAACAATGCCAATAGGCGGAGGAGACAGAATTGCAGGACTTCCATTAGATATACTGGTCACGCCGTTGGTTGCAGTGCCTTCTGTTTTCTTTGCTGGAGACTCTCCTGGCAAAGGAGACTGCAGTTTCTGTTCTTGCTGCTTCTTCTGGATCTTACGCTGCAGCTGCTGCTTGGCATCAACAGGAGATGGCAGAGTTTTCACTTGCGGTTGAAAGGAATTACTTTCAGCAGTAGGTATAAAAGCTGAGGGCTGGGGGATCCCTTTTATTCCTGAATAGAAAATAAGAATGAATTATAGCCACACATACCTTGCCTGCTGCAGTGCCACTTCTGTATCTAACCACACAGAACACAAGGCAGGCATCTCCACAACCATTCCGGGAATACCCATGAGGTGTTCCCATGCACTTCAGCCTCCAATCTACCCAGTGTTTCAGTTTATTTCCACATTTGTGGCAAAACCTCTACCTGTGAGACATGCTGCTAAAACACTACGTACTGGCACCTTATTTCCAGTAATCCCAACTTGTGTCAGCAAAACTAAAACCCAATGCATTTCGTTCAACTGACAGTAGAGGGCAGCGGATGTATTTTACATGAACCTTTAACATTCATCATCTGCCGTGTTTTTGTTTTGTTACCCATGTCCAAGGCAGCTCTAAAACCAGAAAATCTTTCCAGAAACCTGCGGGTCTGTATCACGGAGGCACAGCTCTGAGCAGCTGATATTACCTAATGGCCAAAGCATTAAACACAATGCATTTCATATGAGAACAGACCACACTAAATGGATCACATTGAAGGCCAGGCTGGAAAGAGCCTTGAGCAACCTGATCTAGTGTGAGGTGTCCCTGCCTATGGTAGGGGGGTTGCAACGAGGTCCCTTCAAAGCAAGTCCCTCTTGTCTTGGGTTTATCTCATTACCTGCTGGTGCTCCTGCCATTACTGTTAAAGCTGCCATTGACTTGGTACCGATATAGTGACTTTTCACGAGGAAACGAGCCAGTTCCAGGACTGTATCAAAAGGCTGGCTCAGCACTTTCTGGGCCCATTCGCAAACAAGCCGGCAGGCCGCAGAGACGACTTCCTCATCAGCACTTTGTAGCTGCCCAGATGGCTCTGCCCCATCCAACTACAACAAAGGAGGAAAGGTTACTTTAATTATTAAGGGTCACTAAGTCATGAAAACCAAAATAAGACAGCAACTGATGATCAGAAACACCCAAGAAGTATATTCACAGTCTTTCATGAAATTAGCAAAATAAAATCACAACATCAATATAATTCAAAATGAAATGCCTTAACGTTAATCTGCTGCTGGTTTCTGAAGGCCTTATATAGAGCTAACATTCCTGGAAGAAAACAGCAGACTCCTTATATCTGGACCACCACTAACTGATGCTTCCTGCAGCCAGAATCTCATCAACTCAGCAGGCACCACTACCCAGGAACTCCCTCTTTCACTGTGGTTCCTCTTCTCTTCCATTGACTTGCTGGTTTGGGTTGTTTTTTTTTTTAATATATGGTAAAACCAGAACAGAAACAGAGTTAGAAAGATACAGCTTGTGGGTGGCAAAGCAGGGTAAGTCTGCTTCACCTCCTAAATTAGTTTAATAGCACTGCAATTCATTCTGAACTTACATAAAAACATCAAACAATGATTCAGAATAGAAGTATCATAAAGAAAAATCTTAAAGAACTACAGAGCTCTTCACTTTGCTTTGAAAACGTCAGATGGAAAAACAACATAATAAATGTTAACAGGCAAAAATACATATAAATAAGCAAGTATGTATCATACCCCATCTCCAGTTTTGTGAAAGTCAAGGTTGGGCAGTGTTGGCATATGCACAAAAGCCTTCTTCCTCAGTCCACTGTAGCAATATGTGAACAAGAATTAAGGTCTAAATAGTCTGCTTGTTAGTTAGGGGTAAGAGGGAAGGGCAGAAATTCCTGATACCCCTCATAAGCTTTACAAGCAATCTCAATAATAGATCTAACAATTACTGTCACTAACAGCCTCATAGCCAGCCAGAACCAGAAGCCTGTAAATGGCTGCATTCTTCGGCATGTCCTTGGTCTTCTCCATCTACACAGAGGAGCAAGTGATGCTGGGTAAGATGAACTGAATTTGATAACTTAAAAGAACCACTAAACCACACCAAATAGTTTCAATCAGCTACTCAACATTTAAATCACGAACATAAATTTGGAGTATATTCCCTTCATAAACCAAGCCTGAAACAAGACAGAGACTGCACTTCCAGACGTTAATCACTATTAAAAATGTGCTCCCAAACTTAACTTTTATTTTGAGTTGTTCTTTTTTGCCTTTTTGATGATTTTTCGGATAATTCCTTCTCCTAAGGGACTTCAATAAACTACAGAAATTCTCCATAACAAGATGAAGTGACTGATGAGGACACTTCTTCCCAAGATCTCATGCCATTTTTGTTGCTCTCTCCCCACCCATGATAATTCTTCTGTAAAAACACGGATACAAATACCCAGATTTGTTCTTACGCTGATGTCATCAAATCAGCACACAAAAATACACTCCCTCCATTACTCTCACTTGTTTCTAGGTCTAAAAGTCACATCAGCCTTTTTTCCTCTCCCCAGCATTACGCTGGCAGTCCACATACACACAAATCCTCTTCAGACTAATTTTCCACAATCTGTAAATACGTCTGTCTATATTTCCCTTTCTTACACTATGAAGCTTGCATTAACCTGGATTAAGCATAATTACAGTTAAATAAATGTAAGGAGGCTAGATACTACAGTAAATGTGAGCTAAGGCCCCATTTAAATCATTCCGAATTAGAAATTTATGAAATAAATGTGACAGATACCCTGGGTCAAGCTACAATTACAGCATTTGATTTCCTCCTTAAAACTTCTCTAGTTCTATCCAGAACATCACTACTAACTTTTGCGCTCCACTGCCATATAATCCAACATTGTATTTTATGAAACAATTTAACTGACACAATTTCTTCATTTACTATTACATGGGAGGCTTTTTCTCCTCTAGGGAAGATAAACAGTTCTGGGCTACCTGCTAGCATTTAATTCCCTAAGTGCATGCTTCAAGTGAGACCTTGGCAAAGGCTGGTATTATAGTGTGTCCACATCATTACTGTTAGTTGTTCTGAGTGGTTTCTAATTAGAGCCTACAAGCTACCTTGATGCCTTTTGGCTTTCTAACCGTCTCCTTCTCTCGCTCACTGCAGTGGCTTAGCCTACCCAGCACATCAGAACAGAGCAAGAGTGGATCCTAGGGGGTGCAGCAGACACCATCATGATGGTTTGTACCGATTCTTAAGGGAAGGTGGAATTCTCAATTTGGAAAAGACAAAATTCTTGATGAAAAACCTACTTACTTTGAAAATCACTGCAGTTTTTTGTTTTTAGTGGAACAACTCAGCATGATAAAGACAAGATAAACCACAGTTCAGTCTCAGAAAAGGCTGAGAAATTCATACCCTTGTAGCCTCCTTTAGACTTGATTATTGCATTTTTTACATATCAGAGCTTTCTGCCCTACACTAAAGCAGCAGAAGCACCAGTGGTATGAGCAGACTCTTTTGCACAGCATTTGCACTGAATTCTTCACACTGGCTGCCTATTAACTGCTAAACTAATCTGTCCCAAGATTTAACTGTGCGTAGTTCTGCTTGTAACAATTATGTCTAGTTACACTATGACAACATCAGGTTTTTAAGTATTTTAAGGTTTGTATTAAGTTACCATTAAGTGGGGTAGTGTTTTTGCAGCATGGATGGACGATTTCTCTAACACAGGGAAGGAAGTGAATTCCAACTTTTGGGCACAGGGAACAAGGCTCTGCAGCCAAGACACAGAGACAGTACCTCCTAGAGGCTCTTGCTTTAAATTGCCATTCCTATCTCAGGAGGTCTGCACCATGCAGTAAAGGAGTTATCTCCCTCTCCGACAGCAGCACAAGGCTCAGGTTGTGCCTTCCAGTCCGAAGTGAGCTTTTGTGACAACTTCCCAATTCCCTCTTCTCTTCCAAGCAACACTAACGGTTGAGAGGCAGTTTAATGCGATACCTGTAGCACAGATTAATAAGGATCTTTGGCTTTACAACTAACTTTTACATTACTGGTGTGCACAAGCATAACAGAAAAGCAAGAAATGTTCTGGTAATTCTGAGCTGTAATACCAATAAAACATTAGTCACTGCACATACATAAGGCACCTTCCTTTATTCCATTACTTCCCTTTGCACTAAATGATAAAGCCTCCTTGATTCCTCGCTGCTGTGACAGCTACGCATCAAAAGCTAAATTTAAGCACTTGTTTCCGAAGTTGTATCTTGCAACCTTACACTACTGCAATTACTGACTTTTAAAGAACATTGGGAAAGTGCCTGCATTTTTTATTTAACATTACTTCTACATTTAGCTGGTAGTTAAGCCATAACGACAGATGTTCGCCAGGCAAGTGCAGAAGTTACTGAGAAGTGTTCTAGCAAAGGATATTTTGATTTGCCTCTTGTGCCTAGACGACGGGCCTTCATATTTGGAAAGACATTTTTCATGATCTTTCCAAAGTCAGCAGCACTTAATGGGTGGTAGCCAAGATTGTCACAATAGCTCCTGCAACAAAGAGAAAGAAAGTGTGAATGGAATCGAAGTTAATACAAGAGGCCAGCCTGCATGCTAGACTCCATCAAAGGTTTTCAAAAGAAAACACTTATAACCCATCCATATTTAGAACCACATTTAACATTAATGAAGCTATCCACAACGAACTGAATGCATTAAAAATGTATGAACAGAGCTATTAATACTATAGTTTTTGCCTTGCTCTCTACTGAGTTCAAAGACAAGTCATGTGGAGACATAACAACTAGTGGCATTATCTAGAGCACAGTTAAGATTTACTCCACAACTTAGTTTGAAGCATATCATAATGTTTCAATTCATTTATTTTAGGACATAATAAAAGCAGAGACATTGTTCTAGCCAGAAGTATACCTGAGTGTGGTAAGGCCTGAAATCCTGCAGGAATGTTTGAAAAGCAGTAAGAGATCTGTCAGTGCCCAGCGAAAGATTCTGCCTACACAACCTCAATTTAACAGAGCTAAACAGAACTCAATTTAACAAAACACACCTTTCCAGGGAACCAGCTTTGCCTTTATACGTATAACAAACACATACTGAAGGAGCTAGTCCTCTAATGACTGTAACCAGCACTGAACTATGAGAGCTGCTTAATTATAAACATCTTTGTGTTAACAATCCTAAATTAACAGATTTCAACTGCCTCTGCAAAGGTAGATCTTTGTGTGACTGAGCATGCAACCTGATGGCACAGGGGAATAAAGCAACAAAAGGTGATTATTCTCTTAGGTTTACTTATCCTGGTAAAATGGGCACTGTTATCTGTCCTCGGTTCTCACAAACAGCACAGGAAAATTTGTTTCAACATCTATTTAAAAAATTCCTCCTTGAGGCAGGAACAAGAATCATTGATTTCACTGCAAAACCTGAATGTTCTGGAAAATTACAAACATGAGAAACCAGAGGAGAAAACTGGGAACTGTTCCGGCAGGTTTACCTACACAGTAAGTGCTTCAGGCTGCACGAAGAAGAGAATGCATACTGCCTTTTGTTCAAGAGCCTTGTGGCATTTCGCAGATGTTACCGTGCTAAGGCCCAAACCACACACTGTCAGAGCATCTTCATTCAGATTTCCTGCAGTCACAGAGTCTGCACCAGATAACAATGACCTCCCTTCCTCTGAAATGTCCTACCAGCAATACACAACCATCTCTGAGAAGATGACTGTGTGGGCATCAGCAGGAGAGCAGAAAAACACTAACTTCATACACCACATCGCCTGCTACTCTAATCAGGTACACACATGGAAAACCACACACAGACAGACAGAGCAACATTCCTGAAGCAGGTCCTTCATGCCCAGTATCACCTCTTAAAACTGGTAGCAAATAGCAATGGCATTTGCATCCAAGTAGGCCAGTTGGAATGCCTCTGCAGAAAGAAGTATGTTTCTGGGATACTTCCACTGCATTTTCTCCTTCAAAATACTAGTTATTATAGAGCAGGTATCTCCTGCTTTTGCCTTGGTGGTATGAAAGCATCCTCTACTTGGAAAGGACCACCACAAACGTAATGATTTTGATGATGATAAACAGCAAGATTTACGCTCTTCGGTTATGACATTTCCCTGCAGAGTTTGCATACGCCCGCTTCCCCATCTACACGGCCACTCTGTGCCAACCAGAAGATGTTGCCTACAACTTGGTTCGCAGTCAGCCGTCAGCGTAGTCTCTGTATGGGACATGAAGAATGTTTTTATCCAACTTCATCCCAATGCAGGTCAGTCACAGAATCTGAATTCTATGCCCCTCTGAAGTTACTACAAAGGAATACTCCTGCCTCACTGCACCCTCTTAGGAATCAGACATTGCTTTATGGGTGATCGGTACCTGTGCAGGTTTGGTTTTTGGCCCTTGCATCTTTCCAGGCCCCAATAACTTTACTCTGAAAATTCCTAGAAGGTGGCTCTTTACTGCTTACTTATGCTGACTAGAGGACTTCAAGTCTCAACGAGCATGCAAAGGAGGGCTCTCGGAGTTTCTCTGCCACAGTCAGCACTATCTTTGAAACTCAACAGTGTCAGCAAAACAAAATGAAAACCTAACCCAGCAGAACAACAGGCTTAGGGGCCTACCAAGCTATTGACTTCCAAGTTAAAATTATTCCCTGCATAGGAGAAAATAAACAAACGAAAAAGGAAAAAAAGATCCACTCCTCAAGTCTAGCACATTGTTTCAAGACACTTATTTGCTAGCAGCAAAGCATCCAGTTACGTGGTCCCCTCAAATCCATACTGGCAGCTCCTGCAAGCTTGTGATTTCTGAGCTATTATCATGTAATTCCAGTTTTCAGACAGATCATCCCATGTGGCCCCTCCTCCTCCTGGCTCAGCCGAGAACCCCCCATGTCCATCTGTGGTCTCTCACTGACTTGACAACATGCACCAGGAGCCTCTTCCCTGAAGCTCTTCTCTTTGCTACTTGCACTCTTGGCACATCGCTGAGCCCAGGAGCTGTTCTGCTTATTTGAAGGGTGGGTGGGAAGCAGATGGGGGAGGGAAGGTCTATGCAGAGACAGGAATGACAATGGACAGGCAGTTGCTTACATTCCTTTGTACAGAGCTCCACATCATGATCATAAAGAGAAAAGGCCCCTTCTTTTTTCCCTAAGATCTTAAAACTATGTACTCAAGACATAGGTGACTCCAGGAGCACACCTGAAGTACACCTCCCACCGTACAAATTAACCCAAAAGCCTGTTAAGACGATCAGGCTATGCAGCCCAGCCCATAGAGCTTCCTGGGCAGAAAAAAATAACATGAACAGCAAATGATGAAGAACTTGGCATGAAATGAAGCAAAGATCTTGGCTTATCCAATCCAGCAAAAACACTGGTCTCTAAGAGTGGGTTAGAGCAAAGAACCTTAGGAAGAAGCAGGCTCTCATTAAGCTGATAAACAATTCTAGCACAGAAATAAGCCCAAAAAATCAGATAGGATGGAAACCAGGTATCTGAAAACCATTTTAAGTGCAGGTCAGACTCCCAAGAGCAGCAGTAGAGATGGGAAACAGCTGCTTTAGGTGGAGTTTGATTTTCTTTTAAAATGAATATATAGGTAGTTGGTTATGACAGAGGACTAGATGTACAACACAATAGGTCCCAGCCTGTTTCTATCAGGGAGTTTTACATGAAAACACTGGTTAAGTGCTATCTAAAGACTAGTATCTTGTGTCTTTTTTTTAGCAGGCATGATATTCCTAGATTATCACCCTCTTCTGTGCTAGTTTCTGAATATTCTTCTCCTAACTTGTTGGTTTACGTTCTTAATATTAGTGCACATAATCTAGCATCAGAGTGGCCCAGCAGCCAGAAAAGCACGGATTAATGATTTACAGACTAAAGGAAAGAGATACAGGATGACTCAAAGACCTCATAATCCATATTAAGCGTATCAAGTGAATCTTCAGGGAGCCAAACTTAAACATGAATGAGTTTCTTTCCTTGTGTCACCACAGTTGAAGCAAGATAAGAGGACCCACGTGTTTACTGAAGGCTCAACAAATCATTTTGTGGGCAAATGGGGATTTTATCTGCGTACCTACTGCAGGACCACACTTAGACTCAAAATCCTAATTCCCTAAACTCAGCTAAATCTACACCTGGCCACCTCCAGAAGAGTGTTTACTAACAGGGAGAAGACACCCAAATAAAACTGACTTACAAGAAGACATTGAAAGCATCTGACAGGAGGCAGCATCCATTCTCTACAGGCTACCTAACATTAGGCAGCTCCTCCTGAGTTCCCATAGTATTTTCCAGACTATCCCACATAAGTCCCAGAAGAAGCTGGCAGAACAGTGTGTGCCAACAGAAACAAGCAGCTTCACAGCACCAAGAGAGGTGAACTAGCTCTCATCTACCTCCTTTCTGAAATTCAGCTGCAAGCTCTCAACCTTCCCAAGTGCTACTGCCTTGTATTACGCTGCATTTTTCTTTTATTTTATTCCCTTCCAAAGAGAGAGGGATCCATTCACTACAATCCAGTCAGAGATATGAATTCACAATTAAATAGAAGAGGAAGAAAACAGAAGAGTCGCTGTGTGGAATAAGCACAACAAGAAGAGGATACTGAAACATGGAAGAGCTGGAAACACCATCAGCACTTGCCAGTGGTGGATTTGTGAGGACTTTGAGCTTCTGTATTCCCTCTTCATTGAAAAGAAATGAACCCAAACACATGAAAGGTGATGCAGAAGCCCAGTAGCTTTGCAAGATTTATTCTGACCAAAATTTAGAGCAGGAATTGAGATGCTGGTGGGACGCATCACTCTTCTGGAGCCTTGTAACTTTGATTTATACGTGCAGAGTGCATAAGCTTCCTCACTGTAAACGCATGCAATGTCTATCTTGGTACACAGAGGAAAGAATGGTAACTTGTTAGTATGACAGGAGTGAGTTTTGAGAGGTTTTAACACCCTTCAGCAAAGAAAAATGACTTATCAAAACTAACTCTCATGTATTTATGTCTGTTCCCCACCTCCCACTCCAAGACTACTTTTCCTTTGGTGTGCAAGAATAACTCATGAAAATATTCAAAGAAACTGAATATTTTAAAAACAGAACAGATGCTTTCAAAGGAGAACAGATTCCAAACATTTGATATTTTCCTGAATATTTGCTTACCACCCTTATTTTGTTAGGGGAGAAAAAAAAAATACAATACACAAATACTTGATGCAGCTACATACAAAAGCCATCCAAATTTCACACTCCACAATCTGTAGATGATGATTTTTCCGGGCATCTGCAGCTTGGCACAGCATGGAAGCCAAGCAGATTTGTTGCTGAAGCAGGCCATAAATTATTTAATAAGAAATATATTTAAGAATAACGCTCCCATCTCTCTCCCGCACAGCAGCTGCCGCTGTTGCTGTGTCTGCGCGAGCGGCTGCTGCTCGGGGATTGGCCACCCCGGCACGTCTGTGCCATTGGCTCCACTTCCAGGCTGCGTCACCGCTCCAGTCAATGGCACCATCTCAGAAATAGGTGTGTGCATGTTTATCAACCCCAGGCGAGCGAATGCCATCATGGTTCGGGGCTCAGAGTGAAAAACTTGACCAGAGAGAGTTAATTAAAAGGAGGTATTCACAAAAGGCAACCCTGGAATAACAATGACTAAGGGCTGAACCCTGTAGGCACTTAGAGGGTGAAGGGATTCGGCTCACTGCAAATTACTGTAATCGCTCAGATTATGGAAATATTCATACTAGATCATAAATCTGCTATTCATCTTCGGGCAACCGGGCTGGAGATGATTATTCTCTTCTCCCCCATGCTCCTCTCCTGCCCCAGGGAATGTTCCGTAAATGAATTCAAATCCAACTTCCGTCAGACAGCTCCTTCTCCCTTGCTTCTAATCGCTTTCCCCTTACATGGTAGCTTTGAGACTTGACAACACAGACTCGCAGTGGCCTTGGTTACTGATTTCATACATATTCAGATACATAGTGCCTCTGTAGAAATCAGGTTTGCTGCAGGAAGGTCCAATATTTATGCATTATTCTGAAAAGAAAGGTGTGACAGGCTAGATCTTATGTGCAAAACAGCTGCATTTCCAGGAGGAACAATTCAACCCCTCAACCTAGTTAATGGAGTCATCTAAGGCAGTATAAGTAAGCAGACCAAAATGTACCACCAGATAATAACTGGTGCTTTTTACCTGTGCTGCTCTGTACAAATACCAAAATGATATTCATACAGATATTTACTTGTTAAGATATGTTTGTATCTTTCCTTCAGCATATCTAATACACAACTTAAACATCACAATCTTATCTTCACTGGCAGAAACAATGAATACAGTTTGCCTCACTGTAGTTAGAACATTCTCATGTACATCAGTATACAAGGCCTTGTTCTACTGTATGCACTCATACATGTGCATCAGTAGAGTGCCTATAGAGCCAGTGTCACAGAACTATCCACGGTCACTAAAGCCACATGCATGATTCCAATTCAGGAGCACTCACTTGTATTCATCATAAACCTCCTGCTTGGGAAGGGATGTCTCGGGGTGCTCTTCCAAGGTGTTCCGTATCCACGAGAAGGCGTGCATCTGCTGGGCACGGCTGGATGACATGGAGATCTGATCGCTAGTGAAAGAAGAAGCAATGCTGATGAAGTCTCTGCTCCATAGCTGCTCCTCAGTTACAAGACTTTATAACAGTCTGCCTACGCAGGTAGGCAGAGACACCAGAGACAGCGAAGGATGCTATTTCACACACTTAACTATTCCTTGAGACATGGGCAGCAGATATCTCCCTCTTCCATCCACAATTTAACATACTGACTCCACACTCCAGTTCTCTACTGATACACAGCCATGAATGGACAGTGATGGATGAGAGTTCACTACTTCCCCTCTTACATTTATTGCTCCTTACTGACCACCTCTAAGCTTTGCCCGCTCAGTTTGCCAGCTGCCCTTTGCCAGCAGATGCTCAGAGTGCTTCCTGTAAGCACCTGCAGGCTGATAAGCATCCTACTGAGAACATGTACCAGCTTTGTGATGTTGTCAGCTTGGTTTTCTAGACCTTCCTTTAGTGAAACGAATGTTACCAGAAATACCATTGGTTCCTCTTTCCCCCACAATCACATGTGTTGCTCTATTATCACTTCCTACATAAAAAGTGAAGGAACGATTACACTTGGGCTGCAAAACACTTTCTCCAATGACTCTTGTGTTTTAGGAGGTTTGTACTTACAAGCTATTCATGCACTAAAGATTCCAAAGTTAGAAAAACAAAACAGCACAACACAATCTTCAGTCCCTAATGCTTAATAAAGGCTGCTTCTGCTACCAAACACATCACGTGAATGGTTCTTCAGCAGATAAGTGTCACAGGAAGTAAAGTAAGCTTTCAGTACTAGCTGCTCGCAGTTACACACTTGCACACATACCTTTTGTCTCCATTGCTGGGACCCGAAGGCAGCTGAAGGTAGAGGTAGAGTTTCTCTAGGTCTGTAAACTTCTCAACTTCTTGCTAGATAACAAAGGTGTTGTGGTTTGAAAAAAGAAAAGAAGTGGGGCAGGGGGAGAAAAGGCAAACAAAAAAGTTGAGTTTGACAGCTGAGAACTGTCATCCAACAGCACAGTCCTCAACGATACCACTGCAAACGAGAAAATATTTACTTATGTGGAAAAATGTGACTTTGAGCACTCTGGGACTAGAAATGTGATCTTGTTTTATTTGCACACCATCACACACGAGAAAGCGCTTGTCCTCACTACAAAAGTCACATGCAACAGAAGCAGGATCCCTTAGGGACATTTTCCCAGGTCACTTCCGTAACCAGACACCTAACATGTAAACTGTATCTTCTCGGAGCACACATGAAGCAGCTCTGACAACACAGTATCAAAATCAAATATACTTTAACAACAGGGGATATCAGACCTGATGCTGTGGATCCACTATATACTAATAGTTTAGTGTCACAGGCTTCAATGATGGCATTTTAAAATGTATTTATACACATGGGGTTTTTGTTTGTTTCCTTTGGAAATCAGAGATATTGAACAGATACTGAAGACTAAGCACTCAGTTAACATCAATCTCAGTGACTCCAGACATCTCCTCCAGTGGATACTGGCTGAGGATCAGACACAAGGGGGAGTTTTACCTGGTGTATGTAAACAGTGATTGCTACATACACACCAGCTTTTGGTCATCTGAAACCAGCTACATGGGCTTAGAAATACTAGGAGAATCTGTTGTGGTAACGTGCTCAGGCCTGCTCTGCAGCAGTTTGAGTAAAACCACGCAACAAGGAGCAAATGGGTTCTCCTTCAGTAAGATGTTGCAGAAGCAACGCATGAGGTGGTGCACCATCAGTACAGTCAAAGACTCATGATCCCTTTCTAAGTCAGAATAGAGCTTTTGGAGCTCCGAACACTCCAACCTGGGGCTCCCTACCTACCCGGCATGTCCAGACCCAACGCACTTCGGCTGGCACAAAATTAACAGCAGTACTAGAGAGAGGTGATCTCCCACTTGGCCTCTGCTGGCTTTGCATCCAACGGACAGGTCCCCACCCTAACTCCAGACTGGGCAGGGACTGGTACACGCCACCCAGGAAAGGTGCTGGGAGGGCACAGGGCCTGCTGATCCCCACTACCCAGCTGCTCCGCAGAACTGGGCCACCAGCGATGCCACAGGCATTCTGAGAGCCAAGAGAAACACTTCCAGCAGCAGCCAGGTAACAGACACCCGATTTGTTGCTTTTGTAAGCTGCAGCAAACCACAACATTCAGGTTTTTTTCCTTCCCCCTAATGAACTCCTGAAATTTGCTGACCCCGATTTCTGTGTGGCTCTACAGCAGCTTACACAGCAGTGGTGCTCAGACCACCAAATAGCCAGAAAGGTATTTCTTAACTGGGTGCAGCTTGCCAAATTCTCAGCTCCTGCCTTCCTGCACAAGTCACAGCAGCTGAGTTTTCCTTTGAGAAAACCCATTACTGAAAGATCAACATTCTTCGAAGAAAATTAATCACTTATTTATTAAAAGACAGAAATGTAACAACTGCACGAAAGCTTGCACTTCTTTATCAGATCTCCTCTCCTTCGAGGAACTGCCAAAGCAGCACAACAAAGGATGCAGTGCAGGTGATGTTACCTTGCATGGTAAGTGCTAAACCATGTGGCAAAAGCATCTCAGGCAAAACAAAAAACCCCCATGACTCTGACACTGAGGTGGAAGACAGCCTCTCACCTCCAAGCCTCATGTGTCAGAGTGCAACATAAAAGGTGAAAAGAAACATTATCTTTCATCAAAATATCCTGAAGCTGTCCCGACGCCCACTGTGGCTGAAGCAACTTCTGCTGTGTCCTGGCAGAAGGAAGGGCTTCAGGGAAGGGCACTGCCTGAGCTACGGGAGGCTCTGCTATACAGGCCCATCCATCAAGCCCTCCCAATTAAAAGAAAATAACCAAAAACCCCAAGAATATATGTGTAGAGAAAAAAATGTGACTGGGATTGTGTTAGCAGAGCCTTTTCTAAAAGATGCAAGCAAGCCAGCAACTCTCCCATCAGCAAAAGCGCATCCCTAGAGCTGAGGCGGCTTCCTCACACCCTCAGCAGAAGCAGCTGGACAGTAGTAATTTCTCTCTGCTGTCACTCAAACCCCACTCCTCTCCACACCTGGCCCCACACAGTACTTTTTGCACAACTCCAATGGCTGCAATGGCTGCGGCAAAGTGCCAGGGAGGCAGGACCGCCTTGAAACAGAAGAGTTAACACACAGCCAGGAGTCAAGGCAGTCCACAGAGGTAATCCTACCTGGGTGATAATTAGATAAACCTAAGCTTATTAGATGAGACTGAATCTATTTAGAGAAAATCATCTTAAAACTGAAGAAGTGGCAGTGAAGAGATGGAATGTGACAGCCAGTGCAAGTAGGCTCAGGAAATACCATGTTTTGTTTAGGTTAAAAATTTGTTAAACATTGTTTTGTTTAGGTCATTTCCTCTAAACATTTCTAAAACTCTCAAATCTTTGTTTACAACCTCAGGAAGTACAATCTCCTCTTCAGCCTCAGCTGACATCCACCAGTTCTTGGTGCTGACGGCCTGGATTTCAGTAATAACTCTGTTACTGCAACTGTTCAAAGCATCAAACCTTTCTGCTTTCTTCACGCAGTCAGAAAAGAAAGAGGAACATTTCAGCTGGCCTACTGACTACTGACCAAGAAGAAAAAGATTCATTCACCCTGAGTTTCACTTTGTGCTAAATTGGATGCATATGGAAATGAATAAAAAGAAACAGAACACAAAATATATCACACATTTTCTCCTCTACCTCCCGCCCCAATTAGGTCAATAAGTCAGAGTACAAAAGAGTCAAAACATCAAAAGGAAGACTGGGATGCCGGCATCATCTTGGGCAAATTCCACTCTGCATAGCCCTTTAAAAGCTTATGCTACAGTAGTTTTAAAACCCATACAGAATGTAAAGTGTCTGGGGAATCCTTATCTGCACCTTAAAAGTAAAAATTTAGCTTGAAGTTTCCCGACCTCGATTGACTGGTTCTACCAAATCAGACTGTCTAATTCTCCAAAGGCTACTTATAAACCATACTTCTTGAAGCTGCATTAGAAAAATGCAGAACTTATTAGAATAAGCATGCTGAACTGCTTGCAGGACCCAGGTGCAAAGCCATCACAAAGCACCTCTGTTAGTCTTGGTCTTCACGCATTATATTCATCTCCTGTAACTGGAATCACAGTAACTAAAGGAAAATTCAGAGAAGGTGGAGAGCAACCAGTGTTCAGACTTATTTTCACAACTTAGCTTCAATTCAGCCAAAACTTGAGTGGTCTTAGAATCTGAGACAGAAAAACTAAGGACAAAGAATTACAAACCTCAAGTCACAGCTAAGCAAAGATTTTCAGTAAGATATAAAGCAGCAGCAATCTCTGATATGACAGTTACCAAATACAGCTAGTTCACTATAGGAATACATAACATATGCAGCAAAAAAATTAAACCTGAGATCCATTTATATTTGCATTATTAGTAGCCAAATGAATCTGTCCTTTTGCTGTCTATGACACACACACAGCAAGGATCTCTTAGGAACAGATGCAACTTCCTTTTACATTCTACCAGGCATTTTGATTGAGCTGCGAGATAAACCAGAATGGCCAATATGTTGTGTTTGGTTTTAGTTTGGGGTTTCTTGGTTTGGGGTTTTTTAATTAAAATAGCAGGGTTTGACATCTGGTTTCATGCTAAGATACACTAACTAGACACTGAAACTTTTCACAGCACAAAAGTCTTCAGAATCACAGAACATCGTTTAAGGTTTCCTGACCGTGGTAGATTGGTTCTCCCTGCTGACCTAGCGTTAGGTCTCCAATGCCAGTGAAGTTTCATCCTAAAGTTATCAAAAGGGATTACCCTAGGAAAACTCCAGGTTTTTCTGGGCTGTTTTAAAGAAGAAAATATTTAGTCAGCCAAACTTTAGATAAGATAGAGGAAGAATACACTAAGCAAGAGTTAGCAGAGTCACAACTTCTGTAATGAACAGAGTGAAAAACAGCATTCAAATTTGAACCATTTCATATTTCCACAGGTTATTTCTGTCCTCGAGTTCTGGTGAAGAGGAGCTGAAGGCCAGGGGCACTGCTGCAAGCTTTTTGGAAGACATCTATTTTAAGAGAGCATAGAGTGATCTTAGTATTTCTTTCCACATTTTGAGTATTTATAGATACCTATACTCTAATCGAAGTAAAAAAGGCTATGCCAATGGCAATATAACTTCCACCTACTGGCAGACTGGTTCTAAAGCTTGTCAGACTTCAGCAGAACAAACATCTATTATTTAACAACCAGACTAAGAATAGCCAAGCAGTCAAGCAACCATCTCCCCACTTTGTGAATAGAGAAACAAGAAGCAAAGGTTAGATAATTTGCTCAAGGTCAGATGGCTTGCTGGAAACATGATAAAGACTGAAAATGGCTAATACTTGAAACAGAACCTCTTATCCTAAAAAGCTGCTAATAAATACATTTGATGTGCTTTATCTGAACAGAAGCAGAAACATATTTCAGGTGCTAAATATTCCAAACAAGCCCTAAAAACACATGGCAGCTTTGCACTGACAGTGCCCAAGCACAGCTGCCAAAGTTTCATCAAGCTTCTGCCCATCTCCCTCTAGGGCCAAGAAGACAAGCTACCCTCTTCTCTGCTGCAGGAGAGGCAGACTGGCATATTGGTCCTGCTGCTGTCCACACTTTAACTGCTCCAGCCATCACGAGCTTTGGGTTTCATGGCCATCGATCCAGCACACCCTCACCAGCACTGACCTCTTTGCAGAGGACTACGGAAAGAAACTTCAACCTTCTTGCTGAGTGATTATATGGAGCTTACAGTTTTAAAAATCAGGTTCAAGAGTTCACTTAGTATGTGGCAACAAATATAACAAGCAAAGTCATAAGAGACTCTACTGCTAGACATGTTTACTACAGTTAAAAAGATGTTGTAATGAATTTTTAATGGCTGTTTACACCACAATTCTTGCTAATTATCTTTTCTGGATTGCACAGAATACAATGATTTTCTTATGATCTTCCAGAAACTGACAGTATGTCAGGAGGCAAGTGGTGCAGCCTACCAAACAAAAGGCAGATGACTTTGGTCTTTTGTATGAGTAACTGCAGTTCCAGTGCCCTTATAATAGCTGTCTTCCATAGTCCTCTGCTGCTAGATACCTCCACAACCAAAATTACTGCCATCACCTCAGTTTCCTCTTCCTATTTCTCTTTCTTGCTATCCTGTGTTGAACCAGGGAATCTACATGCTAAATAGCACTGTGTGTGGCTCTGCACACTGCTGCTCTGACTGCTGTTACCAAACACAAATGGTAACAAGACTGATTTTTCCTCTATTGGTGTTTTTCCTTTTAAGATCGCTAGCAAACTGATCAAGTTTAAATGCTCCAAGGTATCATAAGCACCTCCCAGTATAAGTAAAACCTAGTCCCAAATCTCCTCCTTAAGAGCAATGAGGGAGACAAGGGACATTGTCCCCTGGGGCCTCATGGAACTGATTTAAAGGCCCTGAAAAGGTTTCCATCTGAAACAGACACGTAAGAATGTGCACTTAAAGGAAATGTTCTGACCTGCCCCCAAGCTTGGAGTCTGACTCTGCAGGCAGCTGGAACCCAAATCACAGGACTGCTCTGACAAACCCACACGCATGCCCAGAAAGAGGCAACCTGCTCATCTACCTTCTGCAGGACAAAAACTGAACAGTGCTGCAAGGAAGCTCTGAACAAGTTATTTAGAGCTATACAGTCCTGGTCTGGTGGTTTAACTTCTAAATTCTGTCTTGCAGCTCACAGCTTTCCGAAAGCATGTAAAAATGCAGAAGCCATTTTGACAGAATTCAACTTAATTTTTATTTCCTGAAACTATTCTGATGTTGGATTTTTTCTTTTTTAAACTACCTGAACAGCATTAGATCTACCTTTGCTAACCAAGAGTGGCCTTTCCACTGTTGAGAGTACTCCTCTGAACTCAGCAGCAGAACAGACAAGGAGGCATCTGGAACAGAAAATTAGACCATCAGGACATTACTGTTCTGTTCCAAGACAAGCAATGAAGACTGCTTTGCCTGCAAGAGCACTATTCATAAAAATAGCTTGTCCATCCAATGGATGAGACCTACACAAACAAATGGGCACACACAAACTGATAATCCCTATCTCAGTACCCTAGGTCTGCAAATCCACAGAATTTAATGCAGGAATAGTCCAATGTCATTCCGTTTTCTTAAAATGGCTTTCCAAGAAGCAGATGACTAGTTAACCTCCTACTTATTTACTCCCTCTCTGATGCTGCTTAGAAACACTTGCCCCACTTCCCATTTTTCACCACAGGAAAACCTGGTATTGAAAGTTTTACAAGTGCAATTTTGCAATTTGCCCTTTTGCCACTGAAGAGTCACGTAACACTAAAATTAAGATCTTACGACACCTGCTTTGTGCCCACAAATGTCAACAAGCAATAATGAGGCCAAAAATGACATTTCTGCATCACAATTTTAGTTGGATGCATTCAAGAATTTATAATGCAAAACTGGGTTCAAGTTTGTCTGCAGTACAACAGCTTAATTTATTGTAGTAAGAAGTTTAAAGTTAAGACAACATTTTAAGGAAAGACAATTCAGTTCCATCTGAATTAGCCTACAATAATGTGACTTTAAGGAGTATTCTTCTTCAGCTCAGCCATACAGCTGAACAGATTATGTTTGATCGTATCCAGATGGTTGTGTATGTCATCATTTTGTCTCACCCGCTGGTACTTCTGGATGAAACGCTGAAGGTAGGAAGTCAGAATAAGCAGCCCCTTTCAGTCTTAAGATTCATGAACTAGGACTCTGATTTAAAGAAATCTGCAACCTGCTCACTATTAAAAACACACAAATAAAACCTCCAAGTTCATGCTAGATATTGCTTCCTAGAAATCATCTCTAATCTAGATCCTGTTATTTTAATGCACAAAGGAAGATGATGTTTGTGCATTTCAAGAGTTTTCATTCTTCAAGAAATAGTGTGTCTCTCTGTCCTAAGTAGTACAGTGGAGCTAACAGGCCTGGCATAGTGTGCAACTTCTGAGGTTGGCAAGACTTGAAAGAAAACCAAAACCCAAACCCAAAAATCTGGTAATTATGACACCTGCAAGATTTTCACATGAGGACATCAGTCTGCTAGGTTTTGTGTGAACATGCAGTTCCTTCCTTAAAATGTACTACTGGCCATAAATTATCTGTTCCAAGGAAACAGCAACATAATCATTGTCATTAAAGGCCTAAAGAGCAATGGAACTTGAAGGCACAGTTAGCTTCTTGCATACTCTGATCTGCACAATACGTATCTTTAACAAAATCATGCTTACAAAAGCACTAACTCACCTTTCCGTATCTACACTGACAGTTGTACAAACGGAAAGCAGAGAGGTCAATATTTCCATGAAAAACAAACACCAAACCCACATCATGGTTTGCTTTTTTTTGGCAATGGGAACTAACTTTGATCACATTTAATGGCAGTACCTTAAAGCACTGCTAAGGAAAGGCTTCATAATGGCTGCCAGCCTCGGGAGACATCTATTTTGGTCTTGCAGTTTATTAAATATTAAAAAGCATTCTGGAGTTGTACTTACCAAAATGCAGTCCACTTTAGATTGTACAGTTTTGCTAGACGTGAGGGAAGAAAGAGAGAACAGAAATCTTGAATTAATCTAAACAGCAAAGACAAAACCACCACATATTACAATTTCTATCACTGTACTACGGGCTTAGCCTCCTGCTGTGAAATATCCTGCCAGCTCATGGAAGAATACTCATCTGGCTATTTTTTGTAGAAAGGCAGCCCGAACTTAACTGTTTGTTAGGATTCTTGGTAGTTCACTCACTTATATAAGAACTGAGGTGTTTTTTTTAATGCAGTATCATTGCAACTGGGAGCTATTATCCCAAGGTGCAAAGCAGCCAGTGTGGATGTTACTACATTTACTGTAAGCTCTTCCACAATTCAGATTCATTTTACTTGTTCATCTGTAAACACAATTACCACCGTCTCTCCCCACACTTCAGTAAATCCCACCACTTCAAGGCATTTGTTTCTAGCTTTCCAAAGAGCTGCTACAAAGCACACAACTGGCATCCCACTGGCAACTTAGGAGTTTTCCACGTTAGTCTTGCTACCTCCCAGTTGGCTTATTAAGAAGCCACTGGGTGGGGACTGAATTAAAGTATGCCATAAACGACCTCAGTACATGTGCCAAGGAGTGCAAACAGTATGGAGCTGATTATACTTCATATAAACACACCCATAAGCAGCTTTTGCATTTCTTCAGTGTGCTCTTATTTCACATGCTGGTCTAACTACATTAGTTGAAGGCATTTTATTATCGCTCTGAAGAATAGCAGAATCTTTAATATGCAAAAAAACCCCAACAGTCTTTACTGTTGAACAGCTACTGAGCAAGCACAAAGCATCAGTTTTCAGAATTCAGGAAGCATTTTCCTATTCTACTAGGAAATTCTACTATTTTCTAGTAGAATAAAATATAATTCAATCTCCTGTTAACACAACAAAACATCTGATTTCCAGATCATCTTTTTTCCAGATCATATTTTACTTTTCTACAGGTGCTACCATATACAAAGAAAGACCAAGTAAGGTATCTGATGGATATACCAAAATCTTAAATAAGAAACAAGCAAAACAAATGCCTCTAGTGTCTGGCAATGATAGGAACCAAAGCTACTGAAACAGCACCTACTGTGGTATCAAGTGTCAAAGGGGCAGGAGTTTGGTTGTCCCGCTTGTTACAACACTGCATTTTGAAACATGACCATCTAAAATTCTGTTCTGCAGGAGCTGCTAATACTGATGCCCCTTCCCATGCTAGAATGTGACAGAATACAACAAAAAATGCCTACAGGTAAGAAGAATATATGACCAGTCCACTGAAGCAGATACATCAGCAGACATCCACTTCAACCGACTTCCTGTAGAGAAGACAATCAGTTGGGTGGATACTCAGGAACACTAAAAGGGGAGTAAAGCAGAGATGTTGAGGATTTCTGAGAACAGGAAATGCTAAGTACAGTAAAATGGGAGCTTTTCCTTGCCTTAGGAAAGACAATCACATCTACTGTAGCAACTGCAGAAGGGAACACAAGTGTCATCTCACTCTTCCAAAACCACAGGCTTACTAGTCAAAGGAGACCAAGCATGGAAACCTCCTGCTGCTAAGAGTTATCACTGTGTCTGACCCAAAGCTGACCAAGCCATGCTGACAAAAGTCATGCTGAAACAGAGGGCTCTTCAGCACCACTTCTGTCACCCTGGACTCCACATCACCCCACTGCCTCCTGCCTCCAGCAGGGTCTCACATTCCCTGTGCTGCTTCAGATCCACAGCCTCTCGTATAAAGCTATGCTCACGGCAGTAGGCAACAGGGCTCAGGCATACGTGCCCATTTTTGTACCTAAACCTTTTCTGTGGCTTTACATGATAGCTTAATGCAGAAAAGGAGCATTGAGAATAAGAGGATGCAGGGTACAGGCAGATCAAATTTGGTCCAAATACAGTCTCTGCTCTATAGACTTGCAGATGACACTGTGTACTGGGCTCTTCAGAAGAGCATGCTTCAGCCAGCATGCCTTCCCATCCTGCTAGGTTCTGCCAAACTGCGCATAAGCATGCCCATTTGCATTAATACTTTCTTCTTGCACAGAGAAAGAGGCAAGCTGCCATGAGGCAGCTGGGCAGGAGATCCCTAGAGCTGTGCTTTTATCTCCAAGTATCAGTCTGAGTCAGTAAATGTAAACTCAAATTTAGTTCAGGCTTTTCCAGTTGTGACCTCTGCTGCTACAGCACTGATCAACAGTGTCGAGAAGCTGCAGCATAAGAGCAACAATAAGGCCATCAAATGCAGTCCCTCTCTGTTTCCTTTTCATCAACTGGTGGCACAAAAAGGATAGTCAAGTTCATGTCCTCCAATATGCAAGCAAATGTTGTGACATTTTAAAAGGCAAAGGTCCTATGGCTTCAGCAGGGACAAGCATGCTTCTGTTTTGACACCTTTTTTGTTTTTCATCTCCTGATCCATGCTCCCTAGTTTACTGGGAGGACACCACTGAAATCTGATAGTGGTAAACTGAGGCTTCTTTTACCCTAGCCAGAGCACAGGTAGGCTAGCATAGCCTGAGTCTATAAAGCCTGTGCCTTATGAAAAAAATGCTTCTTATGTGTCTTCCAGTGGAGCTATCTAGGTCAAAGACAAGCAATGGCAACCCTCAGGAACCTGCCCTTTGACTGGGAAGCTGCTTGGACAGGGACATCCTCATGGTGCTGAGCACCGCACAGAAAAGCTCCACCTGATGACACTGCAGGACACACATCTCCATCAAATCAGAAGATAAAAAGGAGAAGTGACAACAGTGGTAAAGGAACAGCCATTCCAGTCACATTGTATTTGCCACTTTGGTTTATTTCACCCCTCCTTTGCCTCCACCAGCTGGACAGGTATGCTTTGAAGGCTGAAATTTCCTTTATAAATAAGTAAGTCTGTTTCTGTCTCTGTCAAATGAACCCCTTCCCCAACTCTACAGTAACTCCAACCAGCAATCCCAAGAGCAAGGCTGAATCAGGCCTCAGCAGTTTCTGACCTTCGGAGGCTGCTACCCACATACTGCTGCGTGTCTAGGAACAGCTGCAGGAGAGCAGCAGGAGTGATAGATGTTCTCACTAATGAGAACAACCGGCTCAACCTACCAGGGACCTGAGCCCATCGGAAAACTAAACTTAGAAACCGTACCGTAAGCCAACAGACAGCATTGCTCCTCCTGGGGCTCGCTGTGACCCACCACACCTAGAAGCACAGCTGATGTTACTCTCTTTGGTAACTCTTCATGCTGACAGTCTCCCTGAAGTTAAACTCTTCACTCACTTCATCTACAACTTCATTTAGGCTACTTCAAGCAATTTCATCCACGAGACAACCTGCAATTCTTGACATAGCTGTCTCTTACGGGTGATAACAAAGGTACCTGCTTTTACAGACACCTTGGATTTACCAACTTGTACCAGATACTGACCTACCACAAGAACGTGGGAGCATAAAACCATATAACAAAACTTTGCTCCCCCCTCAAAATTCAATGACTCTATCACAACCAATGATGATTCTTTTTCTCTGTGCATACCAGCATGAAGATAGTTTGAAAGGTAAGGCCCACTGAGTGACTTAAGAGGGACATACTCCTGTTCTACTGTGTACTGCAATGCTCCTCAAAAAGTCAGCTCTTCCCAAACACCAGCAGTGAACTGTGCTCCTCTGAAGAGCTACCATCAGCCACTCAAACACAAGAACCCATCTTCTACTGCTCAACAGAACAGCAGATAAAAGGGGGTTTCTTAGCCTGTGGTTTAGAGAAGCATAGCAGAGTGGCTCCCTGCAAAAGCCACTGTGTTCCACAGAGACTCCCAGTCCCACATCCTCCCAGGGAACAGCCTGCCTTGCACCTGCAGTGGGAAGCCTTACTGGAAAACTTCCAGCCCGTCTTAACGGCCTCAGCTTTGGTCTTAACCTTTAGAACCAAGACCTTTGAGAGAATCTTTAAGGTAACCTTCAAAGGCTGCAGTAATTTAAGCTTCTAAATGCTGAAGCCACGTTGACAAACTCCTTAGAGTACCTTGGGGAGAACGGGGCGGGGGGGGGGGGGGGGGGGGAAATCAGTCTAAAGCACTTCCTCAAACTGCTCTTCTATCTTATGCCAAAGTATGCGTGCCTGCTTTCCCTGACCTATTTATGTATTTCTACTCAAAACAGCCCCATTTTAACAGCTCCAACTTGGCATGGGCAGAATGAGGAGTGTGTTCTCTCCCCAGGTATGCAGCTGAGTTTACTTTGCACCAAGGCGAAAAAGCAGGGGAGGAGGCAAGGAGATGTAAATTTATTTTGAAGTGGCATAAAACCAGATGCTGCTGAACCTTCTTCTAATTAAGTAACACTTCACTTTCAGGAACAGGTAGCTGAACTCACTGAGCAGCAGGGGACTATCATATTACAAGAGGTGGCAGAATTCAGTTGCTCTGAATTCTATTTCCTTAATGCTGCAAAGAGTAGACACCATATAACCACAAGGGATATGAGAGGCATTATGCCTGTGAGACCAGAAAGAGGAAGCTGGTTGGGAGGGGTAAAAGAAAACCCTTATTAGCTACTGTCTAGTTAACTCTAAGCCTTCTCACAGCCTGCACAGCCACTGAATCTACCCCTTATCAGCTTTCCAGCTGCAGAGCATTCACTCCCTGTGAAAGCAGCACAGCAAACACTGGGGGAGCATGCGCACAGCGAACACAGCGTATGAACACCCACCCCCTGCGCACAGCCCCTGTCCTGGGACACACTGTGCAGGAGGATGCCAGTGAAGGGGCTCTGGGTTGTGACCCTGGCAGGAGAAGGACAGCAGCAGCTCCAGGACGCTGCTCTGGCAGGGGCCCTCCCAGTCCCACAACTCACACGGGAAACAGCTCTCCTCATTCAAGCACTTGCAATAACTCGGTTCTCGAATGGAGGAAGATGGCAGTGACAGCAACAAGTCCAGTTTGGCAAAATTCAGGGGACAAGGGGAGCCACAATTTATCATGCAAGACACTGTAATAATCTGAGTAGGTGGTCAAATGTAGAAAGCCCCAGTGATGTTTTTCATTACAAGTTTCACACCATCAGTGAAGTTCCCACAGATACTCTGTATTCCCTTCAGCCCAAAACTGCAAGTATTTGCGTAAGATGGAACACCCTCCCAAAAGCAGCCTCTGTAGATGTGTTTTATGTGCTTGGTACATTTTGGACAGCTTAACGAAAACATTATTTCTGCTGAACCCTAATGCAATTAATGAAGAGGAACCACTTTCCATCTCTGCTAATAGGTGTGCCATACATCTGGAAGACAGGATATGACTCCTGACACCACAGCAAGGGTTCCCAACTGCAGGGCTCCAGTTTCCAGTACTCCTGCGTTGCGTTACATTATTACCCAATACACAGGACACAGGAGGAAAAGTTGCAACTAGAAGGGAAAACCCCAAGGTATAGTTACTTAGCACTGTTAACTAGTTATCATCTCAGGTGGTAAACCACCTACCCTCTCAGACAGTTAATAAAGGGAGAGAGGAGGTTTATGAAGTTCTAAAATAGCACTAGAGAAGGTGAAAAAAAAAACCCAACAAAGCAGAAAGCTTGTAAGTTTTTTCTCATAAGAGTTTAGCACAAAACCAGCAGGAACTCAGCACAGCTCCCACTCGTGGGGGACAGGAGCAGGAGCTGTTCACGGTCACAGGAAACCTTCCCAACTGCTCACTCATAGCCCACACATATGACCCTGACACTGTGTGGCCACACACTGCATGGCCACACGCTGCTGCCCCAGCACTTTTACTCTGCAAACAAGCCTTCCGTACGAGAAGGAAACCCAGGACAGCAGTTCGAGCTGTCTGCCAAGGAAGAATTATTTTGACCACATGGCCTTTTAAAAATTTCTCAGATCTGAAAAGCTTCCATTTCCCGCTGCACCAGCCATTCCCCTATACAACCTCTGACGTTGTCTGACAAACTACTGAACAACGGGGTCTCGGGGTAGTCTTGAAAGGCTGCTTCTGTGGGTGCAATACCACATGAGCAGCATTTCCCAGGCCTGTCTGTGTCTCCCAGGCACAGGAGGTATTTGGGTGTTGATCCAAGAGCTCTTTTTCCTGTGCAGTGTCCTCTTGCCTCTTTGCCTCTTGCAAAAACCCAGTTAGCTCCCAAGGAAAGCAAGTCAGACTCCACTACTAAATACCAACAGTGACAGTTCTGGCAAAGTCATCTTTCTGAAAGTCATGCTAAAATAGCAAGGGTCATTACTACACTGACCATATATCCTTTTGGACAGATCCAATCACTTCTACAAGCCTGATGGCATCAGGTGACATTAGAAAAAAATAAAAATCTATTTACTGTGCATGCTGTGAGGAACCACTCAATAAAAGGATTAGCAACCCTATTACAGTAAGTGGTACTATAAGAAAGGTACTATTATCACATCCTTACCACGACAAGCACTGTGTCCCAGCGGTGCCTGCAGGATTCAGCCCTTAAATCTTCATCTTACTGAATTAATGCTTTTCTTTCTTAGACTAACAGCTCTAAATATATCTTTCTGTAACCTTCCATTCAGAACCACAAAGAAACGTTAAACTGGAGCCAAGGATCATCTAAGGAGAAAATTATGAAACAGCCGCCTATGTGTGCTGCTACTCAATTAACATCTTAACATATGCCATGTTACATTGTCTGGCTTGGCTCATGTTGATAAGTAAAATGGCTGTAAAAGCATTTCAATTAAATATTTAGAAAGCAGAGCTGCAAAAGGTTGAAATATGTTTGAGTAAGCGAAATGCTGACTATACATACTGCTCACTTAATGCAGTAAGAGCTTTTGCTAGCACAGGTTACTGAGAAAGAAAAGCACACCCAAGCTGGGCATGTCTGCCAGTCAACCCTGACATCCCAGCATGAGTGCATGTCTCCCCTCCCATCCACATCTCATCCTGTGGCACGCAGGAGCCAAAAATCAGGTGGCTTCTGATGCCACCTAGGGGCTCTCTCCCTGCCTGCACTCCTCTCTCCCCTGGGGATAATTGAGCGTTGTGCCGCAGGGACAAGGCAGCTGAACCTAGCACAAACACAACCAAAAAGCAAAACATTTAATACAAGACAAAGTAAATCCTCCAGCACTCAAATGCAGATATATATTCATATTCCAGATGAAGTCCACAGGGACTTGCATCTTGGAAGCACATGAAGTGCTGTTACTTCCCTAAAGAATCAAAATAGCCACAGAGTTGTGCCCATTGGGAATGTAGAAAAGTGTCCAACCCTCAGGCCTCAAAAAGTAAACAAAGCAAGTATTCACCAATTTGTAAATATTGGCTCTTTCAGCTTCAAGGCAGACTCCTCCTCAGGTCGTCAAACCACTCTTCACAGCAAAACAAGTAAGGAACAAGCACCGCAAGCCGATATAACAGTGCAACAAGGGCGAGCTGCAACCATTTCGACTTCACTGCAACCTAAACTACCTCCTTCCACTCACTGAAGAGAGTAAGACAGACCAGTTTCCATCCGACACGTAGAGGAGCAACGCTGCACCACAGTGCTGAGAAAAGCAGGGGTTCAGCATGCCACGACTTTTTAACTTAGTGCAGGTTATAACTGGTCAAGTGCATGACTTCAATGCTTCTTACTAAAATGAATGTAATTAAAATATTTTACATTGGATAAAAATTTAATCCCTTCCCCATTTCTGACACTATGATGATATTCTGAGTGTTAAACAATGCCAACTATACAAACAGCTGAACAAAGAAGGAAGATAAGGCTGCTAATGAAACACCCAAGTCTCCAACACAGCCCATTGCAATAAACTGCCAAGAAATAATTAGCCAGCAGACATCAGCATACCTACATCTGAAATCTGGGTCTACAAACATTTCTTTCAGCTCTCTGAAGAAATATTGCTGTATTCAATGCTAGAGGCTTCTTTCACAATTCTTCCTGGGAAGAACCTGCAACAGCCACACAGACCAGGTGCTCTATTCCAGCAACAAGTTGTTCAAATCCCTGGGGGGTTTTTACATTTATTTAAATATAGCATTTTGCCACAAGTTACTTTAATGAACTCTTAGAAGAGACAAAGAGAGTGCTTTTACACAGCTCTCACCCCGGATCTTTCCGCACTGCTCTGAATTTAAACCCATGTGTATTATTATATTCAGGCAGGACCCTATTCCAAGGATGCAATGCCCTCTGTACGTTATGTGGGAAGATGATATGACTTCAGAGGAGCTGCATCCTACATTTATTACTAACAATCTATATGGGGCACTGCAGGGCATTGTTCTAAGAGTAGTCTGCAAAGATCAATTGCCTAGAAAGGCTAAAAACAAAAAGCAGAGGGTGATCTCAAAGTGACATGAAAAAGTCACTCAAACAGGAACTTGAGTGTGCAATCTAAATCTAAAGTATGTCCCACTAAAAGCAGAAAGAATGGATAGATACAGTCACCAGACAGGCAGGTTTGTGGCTAAACAGCAAATCAACCATCTCAACAGCTCATGTATCTCACAATGGTAACTCGTGTTCTTAAAACCAATTATGAAAAAACAAAATCTCTGGTTGCTTCTGAATTCAGCACACAGCTAGCTAAAGATCTGCTGCGGAATCTTCAGCCATGGTCTGCAGAAGCCTCTTCACATCATTACTTAAGGCTAGAATTTCTAAGGGGTGTGAACTGGAGATGCTCTAAAGCATGGTGAGATTTTTCTCAAGCCTTTGTCCCACGCGGCTCTAAGGATGCCCTGTGAAACTACAGGGGTGACAGCAGCAGCACTCACGGTCAGCGGGATCGCACTATGAGCCTGGAAAGGAGCCCGGAAAGGAGCCCTAGCATTCACACCATGCTACCATCTCAAGAGCACCTGGGGCCTGACACACACTAGGAAGCAAAGCAGCGCTTTGAGGGCTGCAGTGCAGCTGGTTAGCTCGCCAGTCACTGCACTGGGGAGGTTCAGCTTCACCCACAGGGCTTCCCTCACACATGCTTTGTCCCTCCTCCAAGCCACAGACATCCATCTCTCCCCTTCACATGGAATAGCTCACCCACAGGCAATGCTGTCTTTCTACAAACAAACACAGATTTTATCTAGCCCCCTACTCCCAATGCTGCTTGCAATATCCCATTACCTCTGCTTCTGCCTGATCTCTGGATGTCTGCATCCCTCCTCCTCTTTATTTTCTCTCATGGCTTTCCACCGCACAGCTCCCCTGCATCTTTTTTTCTGCTTGTGGAACCTGCACCCAAGTGCTGACCTTGGTAACTCCCAGGGAATGCAATCCTTGCAACCTCTTTGGTTTCCCTGTGCTGAGTAATGCCCTGAGTATCTACAAGCACTTTGCAAGAATCTGCCTACTAAAAGGGTCACTTCTTTGGTGCTATGTGAGCATGACTTCCCTGCCACAGGAAAATTAACTTCTCTCCCTGACCTGTGCCACACTGCTCACTGGCACATCCCATAACCCTACTCCTGTCCTTGACTTTTACATAGAGATGAGAATGTGAAAGCTGAACATATGGAGGATGAACATGGCACTGCTGCCTGATGGTGACAGCCATACAACCTCGCATCTCAAAAATTCCTCCTTCTTGTTCAGCTGCCACAGGTTCTTTCAGGCCCCATCCTTCAGCCTTGCACCTGCACCCTTGGGCATTTCTCACTCCAGGCACAGAAACTGTCTGGTCTCTGCAAACAAAAAGCTGCAAGTAGCTAGAAGTCTCTTGCCTACCTCAAAGGTCAGTTCGCTGAATGCTAAAGCAGTATAAACCCATCACTTTTCCACCCTCTGTTTCCGGAGGTAAAAAAAAAAATAAACCTGATAAAATGGTTTTAATCCCTAAATTGGGATCTTCCTAAAAGTTACAAACACATGCTACTCCAATTCCCAAGTTTTTAATTTGGAAAGTTTGAGTTCCCCCAGCCTACAACCCAGGTGAACTTCAGTTTACATGCAGGCTCACAAGCTTGTCTAAACCTGAAAGCTGCACCTGCTTAAAGCTGCACAACATTCAATTAAGTTAAAGCTGTGTAAGTTCAAAAGTGCACACATCTATTTCAGTTTGCTCGTACAAAGCTGGGTTTGAACACAACTGTACTCACTGCTATGTGGTAGGTCATAGCTTAACTGTGTCAAAAGAGCATCTTTTACAAGGCTGCACTGCAGGACCAGTTGCTCCAACCCAAGATTTTGAGGCATCCATCAGGCCTGTGCAGCTTCACAGCACCCAGAACATACAACTCCTCTGCCAGCATTGCATAAACTACAATCATAGGGCAGATGAGCATCATTCACTGTCACCTTCTCTCCACCCACTGCCTCCTTGGCTGTAGGCTGTCTCTGTGGCTGTGACAAATGAACAAGCAAGTCTATCAGATTACTTCTTTCCTCTAAAACCTCATTTATGGATGGAAATTATGAACAGCAGGCATCTGACCAGTACTTAATACCCCACAACTTCAGGGTTCATTACTTTGACTCCTCAGCACGGAGGACAATGCATGCAGCCAGTCAGTTGCCAGCAGACTGTGCTATGCCTGGCTCTGCCACCACATCCCATTTCTGCAGCAAACTAGAGGGGTGAGACTGAAAAGCTGAGAACTTAGCAATTTTCTTCTCAAGCAGCATACCTGCCCTGCAGGCACAGCATTGTCCACAACCATTTTGATACCTATTTTAGAAGTTTTCATAATGTCATGGTTTACTTTTAAAAACATAGCAGAGTGCATCTGACCTGTCCTAGTACAAAGTACTGAAGTCATAGCCATGCAGGCCACTGAGTTTAGCACCCTATTAAAAATGATTTGCAGACCACCTGTATGGATTCCTATTCATAGTATGTCCATTTCAAACATTCCAGGGAACTCTAAATTTAAACCACAACTTCTTTAGCAAAATAGTCAGAAACAGAAAAGGCTGTCCTTGATTACATCCAGAACAGATGCCAGAAAAGCTGCATTAAACTTTTGACTTTCTAAGTACCATTGCAACAGTGAATTATATTTAAGATGGCTGTAGACAGAAAGCTACTCAAGCAATATTCACTGAGATAATCCTATTGTTGAAATCGACCTGTAGGCTGCAGCACATAACTGCTAACATCTTTCAGCATCTAACAATTTACTGAACTATGCTTGCACAGAAGTCTCACACTGATGTTACCCCCAGTTACTTGTCCGCTGGGTCCTTCCAGGAGGAGACATTGTCTAAGAGCACTACAGAATTGGATCAGTCTGGATTTTCATTCCTGTGAACCACATCATGCGTAAACATGCCAGTGGGAGAGCAGATGTCTGCATTAAAGGAATGAAAATGTCTCTTCCTCATCATTAACACAGTTTGATTTCAATTTTCAAGGTGAACTATATGCTGCTTTGCACTCCCTTACAGAGCAGCTAAACTGATCAGGCCAAAACTGCAGCTCACTGGCAAATTTAGCAAAGGACCATCTCTTCCAGAAGAATACAATGTACTTGAGCTATCTCCTATACCAGATTGGGCCTAATTTGCCAAAAAGCTACTACTATCTAAAGTACTCAGTGGTAACTAAGAACTTTCCTGAAGTGACAAATAACAATGATTAACTGCCAACACCCATTCTAAATATTTTCATCCTGAACATCTGAGGCTATTAATGACACCCCAGTACTTACATGTGTGTCAAAGCACTCTGAGAGAAACCTTCCACAAACTGAACCACTGTATACACAATTCAAGTTTGGTTTTTCAATTTAGCTAAGTTTCACCAACTTGAATGTACAAACTATGATGGTACATGAACCTCACATTCTTAATGCCTCCAAGAGACATAAGCTTACAGCAAGAAAATAATGCAGTCCACGGGGATATGTGCAATGAAAGCTAAATGGGGACTTACTTAAACTCACTGGTACTAAAAAACAAAAAAAAATTATTTTTCCCCCATTTTTATTCTCAGCCTGAGAGATCAAGCACATTACTATCTCTTTACCATTATGAACCAGGAAAATTGACTACTCACAGTGTACATTCAGGCACATATCTACAGGCAATCAGATACCGAGCTTCTACTCAGAAGTAATCAGAAAGAGATAGTTGTCAGTATCTTCAAAGCTAAGGGACTCAGTTATACAGGACACCAAATCTTCAGGGTCAGCATTTTAGCCTTTTTTTTTTTTTTTCATAATAAAGTGGTTTACAGGATGGCTTTTTAAACTCAGGTTTCACTGTATACTGCATTTAGACAAACTTGTCTGTGATGTAATTAAAACACACACATACCAGCATTTCTAAAGTGCATAAAAAGAAAAACCATGCTTTTTCTTGTATCTTCAGCACATCGGCTGACTACTTGGGATTTCGTTTGTTTGACTCGGTAGCTATCGCTAGTTGTTAAATACGAATGATGGTTTCTGTTCAAAATACCCCTTTCCATATTTTTAAAACTAGATCTGTCAACCCCACTTCATCCACTTGTTGAACGGAAGATGCAAATACACTTTTCTCTGAGCTGCCAATTCATTTCTCAACTTTTTATGAGTTAATCATTGAACTACAGCACTGAAATCGAGGATAACGAAGGTAATTCTGCAGAGCAGGCTCCCAGAGCCAAGAGCTGGCTTAGCTCTTCAGCAAACTGTGGTTCCAGGTGTGCAGCATGCGATTACTGCCAGTGAGTAATTTGACTGTCTTTTAAATATGAACTAATTTATTTAGTTTACATGACCACTAACAGCAACTGTAGGCCCTAACGCAGCTCATCATTTATAATGCTAACAGGCCTAATAAAAAAAATAATCAAACTATAAAGTGAATAGGCAAACTTTTTAAGTACCCCTAATGAAAGGAACATCGTATTTTGTCAGAGCCAGGATAAAAGGTTCCTGGGGCACTGTCTCCGGCTCCTGCAAGATTATTTCAGAACAGTTTTTGGCCATTGCTTCAGATAGTGCTATCACAGAAGAAAGAGCTGCAGCTTTCATGCAAGGGCTCAGAACCGGCCAGCAAGCTCTCAGGTGCCTTACCTGCACCTACCAACTTTCATATCATCAGCATAAGGATCACAGAGCCATCATCTACCTTTCTGTGAGAAGCACAAAGCATCTGAATCTGAACATAGCATGGGAGATGGCAGTTGCAGGCAGAGGATGCTGTGTAAAACCAACAAGCACAGCCCTCTTCGGCACAGTACCGTCCTGCAAGGGAGTATCCCTCGAGAGCACAGCAGGGACAGGTTAGAGGCATCCGTCACCTGTGTGCTTTCTCAGAGAAACAACTGCCTGCACACACCAGCACAGACAATAAACCTGTCCTGCCAGAGGATGCCCAGGCCCAAAGCAGAAGCCTCAAGTCCCAGTTTCAGACTGCCTCCAGACACCCCACTGACATGGCATCCACAACCACTTTACTTTGCCCGGTATCTTCCCCCAGCATTCAAGCCTCTCAAGTACTTTTCCCCACTGAATTAGCAATAAAGCTAGCATGCTCCGGAGGAAGGAGTTGTCACTATTTTTCAAAGCAGATTAAAAAAGGACTTAAGTCCATCTGCAAAAAAATATTAAAATAAATGCTAAAGCTTTTCAATTTACAATTGAAACAGTTACCACTTGTGGCACTGGGTAACTGGTATTTGAAGTCTGTACTTTAACATGGCAGTGGTTGTGAAAAGGAAGGGAGAAAGCACACAGTATTTTCACTGAAGTCACAAAGACTACTCCAAGTATTTTGAGGTGATTTCTAAACAAGGGCAAGACGGTGAGGAAAATGCAGTAGAAAGAATTGCTCAACCTACTATTCAGCACACCTTGCTCACAAGCTAATTCTTGTTTGTCTGAAGGATGCTTGAGGCAGACACTTCCAGACAACCTCACACTAAGAAGAAGTTCCATCAGGCTGTTTGCTTTGCTGACAGCTTTAAAAATAATTTAATTCACCGTTTTATAGGCAACCAAGGTAATGAACTGTAATTCCAACTATTTCACTGGCAGGAATCCCAAACACCTCATGGTGGCACTTAAGAATCTTTGACTAAGAAATACGGATTGCCTCCATGCCTCTAAGACCATCCATCAGAAATGACAGCCATAAATCATGGACCTTGACATTTAACCACAAGTTTCCTCTCAAGGGGAGATGAGAATATGCCTCATTTAATATGAGAGTTCTTCCCAGGTACAGGATTTCCTTCCCAAACCTGAAGTACCTGACAATCGGTAAGAGATACCATCTCCAACCAGCTTCAGGAAAAGGCTAAGCAGGACCCATCACTCTGAAGGAGCACAGGTACACCCCATAAGACACACATCTGTAGATACATCCCTCACCTCCCCAATCGCCATGCACTGCACCATGTGGTGTGTTATACAGGTTATAGTCAGAAAAGGGTAACAGGTCACACAGCCTGAGCAACAGATAGAGATGAGACCACTCACCAGTGGTACCAAGCAGGTCCAAAAGGAGAGGTCTGACACCCGCAGGAGGCCCCCACGGCACATATCCCACCACTGAGACCATCTCCATCCCCAGTGCTACCTGCAGCAACATCCGGCCTCTCCAACTGTACTGGTACAGTGTCCCCACAGCAACCATGAACACTTAAAAACAAGCAACAGGGAAAACATTTGGGAAGTTTTGAATGTTTTTTTCCACTGTCTTAATGATTAAGCATTCAACAACAGAAAACACTTGGCAGCTTACTGAAAGCCTGTTGATGGCATAGCAGCCGATAACAAGCATCCTACTTGATGAGAGATAATCCTTTTTCCATTAAATCAAGAAAGCATTAAAATGGAGACAGTGGCTAACTCCATTTAGAACGAAACAAAGCAAACCCTCAGAATTCCCAAAGATCTGAGGGAACACAACCAAACACCCCAGTACCTTCAGAATTTTTAGATGTATTCAGGGGATTCTTCTCACTGACTTGAAAGTGCCAATTTGTGCTGACCTTCTGGTCAGGCTCTTCCTAGGTGACAGAGCACTGCATCTTCATCTATTCAATTTACCTTTGAATCACCAGTTGATAGCTTTTCAAACATAGAAGCCGGCATTCTACCTGGCCTGCTCCAGAGGTGAGCTGGGAAGCTACTTTCACCTCCTCCTCTTCACAGTTTAAAAAAAGAGTTCCTTATTTATACATGAGGCTTTGTAATATTAGGTATTAGCAACGCTTGAACCAAAAATCCAAATTTGGATCCTGATCTGAATTTTGCAGCTCTGGCCCTTCTCCAAATACTTCTGTTTGGCAAGCAGCAGAGTGGAGTAACAAGAGAAGGCAACATACATAAGTTATGGGATCTGTATAAAAACATTAAGCTCAACCCCTGCTCTCAAAACTACACATACATACACACACAAAAAAGACTAACAAAACCACCCCAACCCCCAATTAATTAACAGGTTAATCAGTGCTTCAGTATAAATCTGATCACCCAAACCTGAGCAGTGCTGTCATCTCACCACTTAGGATATTTTCCCTCTGGTTAATTTATACAGCATCTGGAAAATTGGGGAGAGGGACTGGGGTGCTTTAAGTGTTCTTTTCAGCTTGAGAGTTGGATTCCTGCCCTCCAGCAGCATACAGGCATATGCAAATCAAACAGACCTGCCCCAAATGGCAAGCAACCCAGCTATGGAGGCCTGGAAGGACAATCCTGCAATTCTCTGCTTATTAAGAGCTCATTAGAAATGCTGCTCTGAGTCACAATGTCACATCATCTGACTTGCCTCAGTGAAAGGAACTCCTGCAGTGGAAAATAAAATGTTTATGAAAAAGGAATTGCATATGTTTGATGCTGTGAAGTCAACAACTTAATGCACTCCTATGCATTTTAAATGAACAGCAGTAAAACTTAGCCAAATTCTTTATTACTTGAATATTGTTTTCCTCCCATATACTTTATTAGATCCCATTGTTTCAAGAAACAAAGACAAACAAAACCCACGAGCAAGAGTGGAAAATCCACTCCTCCTAAAAGCAGACTGTATTGCAAAGACCTTTTTTCTGCACAGCTATTCCATCCAACTCAGAGCCTGGATATTCAATAAAACCTCAACTCCGTTCTCAAAAGGTTACATAAAGGTCAGCATTCACTTTATTCAGGTTTATTTTCTAACCTAGTAAAAACGCCTGCAAACCAGATTGGCTTCCACACCTGCTGACCTAGAAACTCCACCACTGTGGTGGCCGTGCCCCATTTTGGAAAGTTGCTTCTCCTCCCACACCGATCTGGCACCGACTGCTGCGTGCCACTGACCTGCCCACTCCCGGCCGCCAGCGGCACTGAGGAAGGCTATCCCAATGGCAACGGGATGCAATCAGCAGAGAATAGTAAATGCTTTTTTAAGCCACTTTGGTGAAGAGGAATTCTTTCAGGGGAACTTCCCCCCAAAGAAAGGGTTTCCTCTGTACAGGAACGTGTAGTAATAGTTGGGTGTACCTGGACTTTGTTCAAAGGAACGAAGATCTCCAAACCAACCCATGGAGGGGATGGAGTGGTCATCCTCTAGAAAAATAAGTCAAGTTGGAAAAGTGACAAATGGTGTAGGATTTATTTTGCCCAATTCAAGAGATCTGCAGCACAGATGGTTACATGCTGGCACACAGCTTAAAATTCGTTACAGTCAAAGAGAAACAGGCACATAATGCCATCAGATGGATTGTTTTATGGAAACCCTAGGAGATGGCATTCACCTCAGAAGTCCATTTTCCTCCACGACAGCTACAAGTGAGCTACCTTGACCAAGCGGTACAGAAACACACGGAGTCAAATCAAATAAATTCCACTTTCTGTCACTATCCATTTGGGGAAGCAGAGTGCAAAGCAGAAGGACATGCTGCCAAATGCTTTGTCCAAGGAAGTCTTACCTTTCCTGAAATCACCAAGAACTACTCTAAAATACAGTCAATACTATTAAAACATGCTAAACTTTTTCCTATGTATTTGACTGCTTATACGGGAAATACATTCAGGACAGGCAAGTCTCACCATCACCGGTAAACAACGGAACCATAAAGCCAGAGAAAACTGGGTTAATGAGAAGAAATTTTTGCAGTTTTACACAGCATCTCTTAGCTGAGGGGCTCAAAGTACTTCTTCAAAGCAGGTAAACACATTTCTGATGATACACAGATTTAGTGAAACAAGCGCAGCCTGTATGCCTGTCAATTATTAGCTCTTCCTCACAATAGTTACTCTTTTATCAAAGAACTGCAAGTTTTGTTCCCCACCTCCAACAATGAATTAACCAGGATGAAGGAGGGAACGGTGGCTGTTGCACAGAATAACCACAAAGAAACTAATCTCTTACAGGAAATTTTAAGTTTTCCACTCAATTTTGACAGACCATTTAACAAAATATAGAGGTTTGGGGTTTTTCTGGTTTTGGCTTATTTTCTCTTATTCACTGCCTCCCTCTCCCAAAACTATTGAAAAAATGAAAAAGAGTAAATGCAGATGGATTGTCTACAGATTAATCCAACCCGGCTCCAGAAATCTGGTTTGTTGTTGGGTTTTTTTGTTTGTTTTGTTGTTGGCTTTTTTTTTTTTTTTAAGGAAAATACATAAAAGTTGTTATAGGAATTTCAACTCCAGAAGGTAACTACCAAAAAGGTGTTTGCACCTGCATTTTTAAAGAGCCTGAAATGCACACCCCCTGAGCTTCCCTCTTCGTTGCTGGGTATTTTATTACAAAGTCTGTCAATCATTTCTTCTGCTGACCTAACCATACAAATAAGAAGCAATTCGTATTATGAAAAATTTCCATGGCATTTCCCAATTTGCAGAACATTTGCTCTGCCAACAGCTAAGTGACTATCCACACTTGCTGACAATGCCTAATGAGGAGCAATGGGTGCAGTTGCAGGAGGGAGCAGGAATGATGTGAGTGACTAGAAAGAATGGAGCCTCCCCAAGAATGGAAAACATCGGTGGTTACGATCAGTTAATCTGGTTTTCCAGCACAACACCAAGAACTCAAAACTAACAAGGGTACAATTCACTTTCTACTCCCCCTTCAACACAAGGCAAACTGGGCCTTAGGACATGTAATTTTGGCACTGCCTGACCTAGCTCATGTGGTTTTCCAATACAACTTCTAGCTAGAAGAGCAATTTGAGGACAAAAATTATGAATCTGAAATCCACACCCACATCCAAATGAAACGGCTGCAGAAGCAACGCTTTGTGTTTGCCATTCCATGTTGCCTGGTCCTCAGCTTGGTTTACACACAAGATACTGGAGAGAGGGAGGAGAGAAATTAATCTCTCAAGTAGAATTATTATATTCAAACCCTAACAGATGCCTTTAGGTCAAAAAGAGCTGAGACGCAGGCAAGGTGAAAGAAGCTGCGGCCAATAGATGCACAGATGCAAGCACCACATTACTATTTACAACAGTAAACAAGTACTCATTGAAGAATCATCGCCAGTTATTTGCAACACCACACATGAAAACAAACCCTTCTGCACCTTCGACGTGCACAGCTACAGACTGGATTTTAGATTAATACAATGAGCAGAGGGATTAAATTGCCTAAAACTGTTGGTCTTTTTCTTTCATGCCAGTAAGAGCAGACCCTCAGCCAACACCATCCTCCCTTGGTCACCTCCGCATCTCAATCCTAGTTCCCCACTGCTTTTACACATGCATATCACTGGCTGTCTTCAGCTATAGGGTTTCTTTGGCAATTTAACGTAATGTTGGACTCTGTGTTCACCACGTTATGTCTGGATACAGAAACATCATACATATACATACATACATATACATACCATATACAAATAAAACATGTTTGGTAATACAGTACCCTCACCCGAAGAAAATAACCGAAACCCCTTTAGTCTATATGCTCAAGACAGCTGACGAGGGAGGTTTTCCCCACCTCAGGCTTTAATATCCGGACAAAAAGCTGTTAATAAATATGAAAATTTTAATGAATCTAAAGGGAAATAAAACCAGGCAGTTAAGGCCCAGTGTCCAGTGAAGAACAGTGCAATTTACAAACCCGCCCAACCTGACACTAATCAGCCAGGCGGGGCTCCCAAAGACGTGCCCTCTCTGTCTAGACTTCTAATCCATCAACGGGAAAAGACATCTAATATTATTTTTGCCTGTTTCACTGACACCGTAAGAACACATCAAACTGCCTCGGCCACTTACACAACACCAAACAAAAATTGACACCACTTTGCTGGAAGAGTTCAAGTGGGGCAGACAAGGGAAAAAAATGCAGTTTGACAGTGATGAGCTTTAATTACTGTAACCAAAGAGCAGTTAAATACCTGCATGTGATGTTACAATGCAAATAAATACTTTCTGATTTGTTTTTAAGCATAGCTAAGTAAATCTTCTACCTTCCCCTCCTCAATCCAAACTAATGGTCACTTTATATGCCAAAAACCAAACCGAACAAAAAAGAAAGCCAAACCAAACCAGACTGCACTCCAGCAAGCACAGTATAAAGTCTTCAGTACACACACTAACCATGCCTGCAACTTTAACCAGTAGGACTTAACCTATTGTTTCATTTTAAAGGGACTCCACATGTTCACAATCTCTTGAGTTACTTCTGTCAAACTATATTTTAATTTAATAAACAGCATAAATTAAGTATGAGTTAAGCTAATGAATACCTCATTGTCCCACTTGAGGCCTACATCACATACTATATTTATATTTGTCAGTGCAGTGGAAGGACATGCACAGACTTGTTCGTGAGCCTCAAGTCCAGCATTTCAGTAGCTGCTATATTTTGCTATACTATTTTCATTGACAATGCCATTTGAAGACTGAACCCCTTTGTAAAAAAACAAACACAACCAACTAAAGCCATCCACTATGCACAAACATGTGCAGGGGAAAACAATAGAGAAGAGTACTAATCTAGGTGTGCTAAGAAGTGAAGGAGGAACTGAACACACCAACCTGCCATCACACAAAACTGGCACAGCAGGCGACAAGGGGACGGAGAGGAGGGAAGGCAGAAAAGAGGAAGCTCTCTTCTGCACATTACACCTAGTTCTGTCAACAGCAGAGCACTGCCATTTTCACAAGCAGCCTTCCACAATCTCTCCCACTGTTTATCCATCACCAGCACATAGTGCCCAGTGAACAGAATAGCAGATCCGAGACTGCAACTACAGAAGGAGACTCTCCACTGTTTACTCCAAGTGCAGTGTGCACAACTTCCCTGGCAACGCTCCTCATCTTTGCTGCTCAAAACAACCACTGCATCTACATGAAAGATGCAAATTAACACTAAACTCCAGCCTCAAATGAAGACTGCTTCATCGCAAGACAGAAACACGGAATTTCTAATAGTCCCAAAGGATTTAAAGATATCAAAGAAAAGGTTTCCTTCTAAAAAATAACCTTATCTTCAAATACTGCATTTCAACAGCATAACTGAAGGGAACAGATACTGACTGAAAGCAGCAGGGAAGTCCCAGCCTGGTGCAGGAAGCAGGTAGCCAGGAGAAACGCTCACACAGAGGTGAGGAACCTCTGTGAAAGTACCAGGAGAAGGGGCTGCAAGGTGCTGGCTAAACCTCTGCTGGCCACAGGCAGTAGGCACCGGGTAAAACCCTGCATTCCTTTGTACCAAACATGGGCTCAGGCTACTCATTCAATTTACCTGAAACAAGTAGGCAGCTTTCACTTAAAAGGCTAACATATATGCTGTTATTTCCTTGAGAAGAAAACCTATAATAAAAGCAGAGGTTTTACTTAGTAGCCATTTTGTCTTCAACTTGGACATGATACCTAATCTGAATGCAATGTAAACATGCTCTCTGAGGCTCATTTCCAAACAGCATGCTCATGGAAAGAGAAGAAAATATAAAAAGGCCATGACTAAATACCATAATAAATTAAGAGGGTGTGAAGATTTCGTGATCTAAACAGACAGGAAATTCTGCAGTTCCTACTCCTCCTCTAGGTCACATTGCAGAGAAAACCAAAACAAAAGGTAGCAAGTGTGGATTAAGGACAATGAATTATTACTGTTTAACAACCAAAACAACCAAGAACCCAACAATAAATGCCATTTCAGTATGCCAGACGATAATACAATCTGAAGGCAAAATTATACTTTTGATTATTTTTGTTTTCCAGCTACATCAATTCAAACCATAAAATCTAATTACAATATGAAGTATTACACAAGCTAGATCAGTATGTTTTTATTAGGATGAGAATGTGCAGAAATATATACATACGATGTGTATAAAGGAAAACACTATGAGTAACCTATACTTACAACTCCCAACTTTCACAATACTTTTATCAGCCTCCTCAGCCAAAAGCAGCTTTTAAAAACAGACAAAATACAAATGCTGCAGGTGACAGCTTCTTCCAGATTGAAACCAAAACCCAAGCATTTGATTTGCACTGCAAGATCAACTCCATTTAAGTCTTAACCCAAAACGCACATAAAATAAATACTATGAAGTAAAATGTTGGTTTACTATGAATTTTGTTTTAATTTTTAAGAGGAAATACCCCCAAAACAACTGGATTCCTGCGCAGGAACTTGCAAACCCTCACCACAAGTTTTAGCCAAAACTGCATTTCAATTGCTAAACTGGAAACTCAGAACAGAGGTTTACAGGGAAGCTGGAAAAACTGCACCCTTAATGCGATGCTCTGCATTCCCTGCTGCATCAACACTGGGCTGGGGGTCTCACGTGAACGTGAAGAAAAACAGCCGTAAAAACAGGGTGCCGCGTAAGATGCCGACTGATCAAAACGCCTTCGGCAGGTGAGACTGCACCCATCCGGCTGAGCAGAGCCGCCCCGTAGCTACCATCATCCCCGCACACGGGCGGGCAGCACCACTAACCCACCCCGGCACGGCCGGGCTGCCTCGTCCCTGGAAAACCACCAGCGCCAAGCAGGGCAGCAGCGCCGAGCCTGCGGCCGCCGAGCGGCACCTGCCCGCGGCCACGCGTGTTTTCCGCGCTGCGCGGCTGGGGGCGCAGCCCCGCTCGCAGGAGGGGGAGGGGGCAGGAGGCTCCGCACACCGCGGCACAAAGGGGCCGCGCTCCCCCCCTCCCCGCGCCGCCTCCACGCCCGCGCAGCGCCCTCTTCCCTTCCCCCCCACCGCGCACCGAGCCCTGGCCTGGGGCCAGCCGACCCGGGCGGCGCGGCGGCGGCGGCGGGGCCCGGCCCTTACCAGATGGAGCTGCAGATCTTGTGCTGCAGCGCGCTGGCCTCGCCGCCTTGCAGCCCCGGCACCAGGGCCGGGAGGGCCCCGCCGGGCACGGGCGTGCCGGCGAGCCGCCGCGGCGGCTGCCCCTCCGGCTGCTGCTCCTCGGCCATGGGGGCGCGGCGGCGGGGACGCGGAGCGGCGCTGGCCGCACTAGGCCTCTGCCGCAGCCCTCGAGTGAGTCGCCTTCCCCTGTTGCCCGGGGGACATCACGGGCGGAAAGCCAAGCCGCGTCCCGCCGCTACGCCGCAGGATGGCGAGCCCGGCCCGCGGCACGGCGCATGGCGGCACGGCCTCCGCCGCCGCCCCCGCGCAGGGTCGCTCCGCGCTCCCCCCGCCTCGCAGCACCTGGCCCGGCCCGCCCCGCGCCGCCGCTCCTCGCCCCGCGGCCGCCGTGCCCGCCCGGGCGCCGCAGTGCGCAGGCTCGGCGCTGCCCGAGCAGACGGGCCGCCCCGCGCCGCCGCCGGGAAGGGGGGGGCCGGGTTCGGGGGCGCGGCCGGGGGCCGAGGCGCTGAGCCCGAGCCGGGGGTCGGCCGCTGCGATACCCCGGCCGCGGTGACGGGGTGTCCCCGGGGCTGCCCGGCGCTGCGGGGCGGCCCCTGCTGCGCGCAGCAGCGAGAATAACACGTGTGTGACCGTGCGTGTGCGCGGGTCTAGGGACAGCTGTGTTCGATGCACGTCGGTGTGCATGATCCGTACGGGTGCACCGAGCGCAGAGCTGCGCACAGGAGCCACGTGAACCCCGGTCCTGCGGCGGCGGCGGCATTACATCAGCGAGCTGCACCACAGCCGCTGCCGCCGGCACCTTCCCCTGCCCCCAGCGCGGGCAGCTCCTCAAGTCACCGGTGGCTGTAAATGAAAATACAATCAGTTCCTCGCTGCCCCCGTGTCCCTGCGCTGCCGCCAGCCATCGAGGCGGGTCGGGCTGCGCTTGCCCTCGGTCTTCTGTGTCCCCTGCATCTAAACGGGGCTGTGGTGCCATGACTCCCACGGGTCTTTACCCCCAGCTTTCTGTGAACAGAAAAGCCGGCTCAAGCTGCCCCGTATATCCCTTCTTTTCCCAATGATTCCAATTCCAGTAGTGTTCTGATGCTAATTCACAGTTTCGCTTGGCAGGGGATGAACACACAGGTCCCCTTTCTGACAGCGGTATGCAAGGAAGAAGGAGTGACATACTAGCCTATGCTAATCACAGAAAATATGCGCCGAAAGACAACATACAATATAAAAACGCATGGAGACGGCATTGCTAAATGTGGGAGATGAGTATTTGTGAATTACTGCGTCATCAGCCAAAGGGATACTTTTCAAAACCAAATCTTCGCTTACTCTCCACTGCTCCAGAATCAGAATATTAATGGCTATGACAATGATGGTGATTTTCTTCTCCTTATAAAACTTCTCCTCAGAACCAGAGAAGCTAAGCTTTCTTGTTCCTGCCTCTTACTAAAAGCAGTTTTTTAACTTTTACTGTAAATTTCTGAAGGGCATCCAATAAAAGAAGAGAAAAACACAAGTAAAAATTGTAATCAGAAGTAAACAGAAAAGTAATCAATTTTAAATCCCTAACTGCTATGCTTTCTGCAGGAAAACTACTTCAATATGCATGTAAACGGGAAGAGAAGGGGGAATGCCCTGGGTGACATTTCCTAGTTTTGTGGCAATTTCCACCTAATACCAATTGTACCAACACAGCCAGGGTTGTCCCTGTTGAGATCTTTACTTGGACCCTGTGACATCTGCCTGACTGCAGCTTAACCCACAGGGATCCCAGCCCTAAAAATATTCAGTTAGTCCAGACTGAAATTGGTGGGCCTACACATCGGAATGAAGTTCAACAAACATGGATTGTGTTTGCAGGATTGTAGACTATTACAGTAAATTGGAAAAAAAAAGACATCATTTCAGTGTTGCTTTCAGTCTAAACCAGCAGTTGGAAGACAAATTTATTATTTAGTTCCTCACAATTTCAGTTCCCAGCCATGTCAAATTGTCATCACACTTACGTACAGCTGTATGGGCATCATGTAACCAAAAAAATAAGAGTCACATCTCTTCTGCAAACAGTGCCGGGCAGGGGCTGGCACCCCAGCACCGCCATCACACCCCTGTGCTCACACCAGGTGTTTTAGGGCACAATGTGATTAAATTGGCACAGAGATTAAATAAGTGGGTCAGACTCCCAGGCTGCATTTTTGTGGTGGAAGTGGTCAGTGGGCCTCAAAACCTATGTCTGTATGCCCATATCTCACCATCAACTCACCTTCTTTAAAAACAACACAACTTTTTTCTGTGCTTTCTTTGGTGTGAAAAAGCCTTTCGACTGCAAGCCAGTTTCTACTGCTGTGTTTGAGTAGTAGGCCCAAAATAAGATTGCAGAGGCCCATAATGAGATTGGGGTCCCATTTTGTGTAAAAAAAGAGGCTTAGCAATAAAGAAGAATCTAAATTCTTCTTAAAGAAGATTTTTTTCCCACTACGAAGCTTGAAAGAAATGGTGCTGTGTTGTGTAGAAGTACAGCAGAGAAACCCACATTCTGCTCTCCAAGAGTCCTTTTCATATTAGGAGTAATTCCCCCTCAGTGCTTTCCCCACATTCCCTCAGCACGACTGACCGTGGGGTTTGGTGCAGGTTTGTCACACGCCTATTCTAGCACCAAGTGAGGAATTTTTCCCTTTATGCAGTAGGCAGACGCACACACGAAGGCCATTTTAGCTGATCTATGCAACTGGCTGAGCTTGCCTTGTGTTTCCTACAGTCTCTGCGCTGTGCAAAATGGGTGAAAGAAAAATGGTGGCATCTTTTGGCAGTTTACATGATGATACACAACTAAAGTGGTGAACTTGGCAGTCCTGGGGTAATGGTTGGACTTGATAATCTTAAAGGTCTTTTCCAACTTAGTTGATTCTATGATTATAAAGAAAAGAACAAATAGATCCAGAATAATTGTGTAAACAAAAAGCTTGGGCTGACAGAATTAACTTGGAGACATTGAGGCGAATTACTTAGCAGCTAAGAGACAAACCTGAACTCAGATGGACTGACTGGAGGCCTCCAAGGAATATCCACCAAGGACCACTATAACTGTTCTTCTATCTAATGGCTCTGAGCACCTTCATTTGACGCAGAGATTGAGCTCCTGAGCACTGTGCAAAAAACACACAAAAAGTAATACAAAGGAGTTAATTTTAAGTCCTATTACTGTAAACAGAGGCATGCATGAAAGTTCAAGCATGTCAGAAACCTGACCAGTATTTGCAGGACTGGGATCTTTTGTGGTTTTTTCCTATTTTCTAAATGTCTGCTTTTATTGAAGAGCAGCAGCTGAGCTCAGAGCAGGTAGGCCAGGAGCTTCCCTTCCACCTTTTCTTTTTGCTCTGCAGACAGATTTTGCTCATCTGGAAACTGATGTTGCTGTATTAGCACTAAAATTCCTGTCTCTTCTAAGTGAGAAGCACTGGAAGCCTGCTGCGCTGGGCAGATATATTCATTAGAGGCTGACCTTCAAAAGAGAATGAAAGAGCTGATTTGGGGAAAGAAAGAAGTGGCTGTCTGCAAGAAGACAATCTCCACCATGCAGTCCTGTGACAGGTGGGAGCTAACTCCATCTTCTCAGGTTAATTCCAAAAGATGTGTTTATTTTTCCTCCATTTCTGGAGCTTAGGCTCTAACACAAGCCCTCTCTGTGGGGCAAAGTTTCACTTAAATACTGTCTAACCTATTTTCCTGCATTTTCTCTACTATACCATGGCTTTGGTTTGTTTTTTCTTGCGTTATAAATTGTCTCTGACAGTCAGGGAATATAGCATCTCATGCTTTCAAGGAGGAAAATCTCGCTGCCCTTTCTTCAGCTAGCAGCCAGCACGGAGGGAAAGACACTTTTCCCTCTCTCCTGTCAATAGAGAGGGATCTGCCACCTCTTGCCTAGCACAAAGCCAGAGACTGCACACTGAGGGACTAACCTGAGGTCTCAGGCAGATAAATAATGAAATCTTGCTATCTTTATCCTCAAGACAAATATAAAACATATTCTGTGAGGATAATTGACTTTAAAGGCTTGCTAAAAAAAGACACTTTCCAAAAGCTTTAAACGCTGGTTCAGTGAACTCCATTTTGATGGCTTTTTGCAGCTCTCCTTCCCTAGGGATCTCTGTCTAGGTGTATCCCGAGCTATGCCCAAGACATCTCCCTCTGATTCTCTTTGTTTTGCTATCTCATATCATGTGTAGCGCCTTTAAAATGAAGGTGCAATAACTAGTAATTCACTTCACCATTTTTAATGAATATCTCAGCTTTTATGGTTTCAGTTATTTAAAAAAACATAGCCAGTTTACCTAGAAAACCTTCAAAATCATACCAACTGACAGGAGAAACTGGGCTGTGTTCAAACCTGGTAATGTAAAGGAGGCTATTTTAATTATAATGAAATCCTACTTGACCAGAGGTTTGCAGAGCTTTGCTGGGTCTTGCAGCACGTTTGGAGTGGGTGCAAGTGTTATGTGGTGGCCAGTATTGCAACATGGCAAATAATGGGAATCACCAGAAACTGCTAGGGAAGTGTGAGCTAGGCCACATGATCACAAGTCCTTCTCCAGCAAAGAAAAAGTATTAGCTACCACTCTGACTAGTCATGGAAGCAGTTTTCTTGGCAAGCACAGCTCCAGCTCTCTGCTTTGCCATCTATTTAGTCATTTGTATCTCTGCAAGGCAGTTTCAAGGCTCTAATGAAATGGGTATGCAACCCTTGCTCCATGTAGATGTGGATGCCTGATCTTGTCAGTTTCTCTTGTGCTGACCCAGAGGTTCAGTCTGAGGAGATTCTGACAGAATCAAGGCCAAGGAGAGAGAAATATATGCAAGTTGCATGTAATAAAGCAGTCAACACTTCAGTCTTCCCTTGATTAGTTTTCTTTTGAGATCCAGTAGTAAACTGGGAAGGCGCAAGCATTCAAAACTAAATATTGCCTACCTGCAGAATGGCTTGTGTGCAAGGAGAGGGCCTGCTGCAGTTCACAGGGTGCTTGTCACTTGCACAAAATCATGACCCAAATTATTGACATGGTAATGTGGTGGCTCCAGGTACCTGATAGCAGAGAATGGCAGAGCACTAAAACCCCAGATGCAGAGCCATATAGCCATTTAGGATCTGTGAATTTCAGCTATGTTGGTCCAAGCTCTGGGTCCCCAGACAAACTGTGGATGTTCTTAATCTTACTGCTGCCTAAAGGAATGCTGGAAGATTTCCAGGTCCTACGGCCTCCTGAGAAATTTGTTTGCATTCTCTCCTGTATGCAAGTTGGCAAGGCAGTGATCCAGCGATAAACAAGTGCTTGCAATTATGGCATTGCCCTTTGATTCCCCATCTTGCAAGCAGGCAGTGTCTTGAAAGATCAAACACCAGCCTGAGGACACATTAAGGATTTTCTTTCTCAGAGAAGTTGCCCCCCAGAAATGGGGGAAAAGGAAAATGCTACGTGCACATTGTGCCTGTAGAGCAGACAGGTAAACCCACACAATGCCATAGCCCCCCATTTTTGTCTTTCTTCTTTCAGCTCTGTATCCCTGGCAAGACAGTGGGGTGTCCTATCAAAGATCAAAGCAATCACAACTCATCACTACTGGTTTATGTCCATCTGGTTTAACACTTCAGTTCTTCTTAGTCAAAACTCCAGCTCGTCTTCTGGCTGGCAGCTCCACCACCTCTGAGCACCATGTCAGGACTGTCTTGTTCACAAAGGCTTTTGCCCCAGGGGCTGCGTCATGGACTCTTCACCACCTTTCCACCAACAGTCACTGCACCTCTAGCATGGTGGCTGCAGAAGACAGCGCTGCCGGTGCCTGAGAGCGGTGCTATCGGTGCCTCGTCAGGACGCAGCAGGAAATGTCTGGCCTCTGCTCTGTGACCATCTGCTAAAACCAGGCCTCCTCTGGCGGGAGTCCAGCACAAAGTAAACAGAGTTTCACAGCCAGATTTCAAACAACAAAATAACTGAGAAATATGGCTCACTGCTCCTGGCTTTCAAATGCAAAACATGGAAGTCCCTAGAAGCAAAAATCCTTTATGGATTCTAAGACCTTTTGGCTGCCAAATGGGTCCACTGCGGCTAATGCTAGGGAGAAAGTGCAGAGAGGTAGCAATTGCAGTTAGCCACACCTTATTAGTTCAGTTTGTGCATTTGGTAATTTTTAAGATGATTTTTTTCTCAAGATCAGTGAGGGAGAAAAGCTAAAATGTCAATCTGGAGATTTCAGCTTCGAACATTTATATGGGAAACTACACAGAGAGAAAAATGCTGATTCTTGCTACTGTACAGTATTTTTCATGGTATAGGAGAAAGAGAAGGACTCAGTGGAGTGTGAATCATTTTTTAAAAGAACAGATTGCCATGTCTTTTAAAATAGGCCAATTTTTTGGCCTAGTTTCCTTTAGAGTGTCCCTTAAAGCAATGGGGTTTGAATATCCATGATAGTGTCATTGCTTTGTTGTTTTTAGCCACATCTGTGTGGCTCTGGTTGTAAGGCGGAGGTGTTCTAGTGTAAGACTACAATGGCAAAAACCACATGTCTCAAGCAGTCTTTCTGAACAAGTTACACTGAACAGTAAAATCTCAGCAGTGGCTGCATTTCATGCTTATGTGTAATGTTGTTTTGAAACAAGTGGCTAAGAAAAAACAAACTATAAAAGAAGGTGATGGCCAGTGAAGCCAACACCTGCAGACTCAAATGCAGTCAAACTCAACCTGTTAACTCTCCAAATTTCAGGAGGGTTAGCACCATTGTTAGCCTTCCATCTTTCAACTGATTAAATCAGTTGATTAACTTAAGTAGAGAGTAGAATTACAATAATGGCATTTAGGTAGAAGATACATAAAATAGTACTTGTAAGAACAAACCAATGCCATTTCTGTTGAAAGAAGATATACAAACAAATACAATGGCCAGCTGTCAAAACAAAAAGAATCTGTATGTGTACATTTACATTCTAAAAGATTATGTTCAAAATATTTAAAGAGGGAGGAAATTCTGAATGCAATATTAATTAATATAGAATAAATACCATCTGTATGGAGCAGTCTGATACATATAGTTATGCATGCATCTTTCCTCTATTAACATAACTTAGGTATAATACACATGTATTTATGAAGTTACATAGACTTAATTATTCAACATAATACATATACCAGTAATTGCGGTTGGCTTTAGTGCAGCTGTAAGGAGTGAGACAGGACATGCAGAAGGTTTCCTTCATCCCAGAGCCCTGGAAAAAGACCAGGCACAAATCAAGAGTGGTTGTGCTTGGAGAATACAAGGACGGGACTTGTCACTACGTACTCTCCCCTTAGGCTGAGGTGAGAGCTCAGCATATCCTTATTGAGATTCAGGTTCTTCTAAGCTAATCCACAGGGGATAGTGCCCTTCAGGCACAACCCATTTAAAACGTACCCTGTTGTGGTGAAACTCTGGAGTGACCTAATGCGCAACCACTAATAAACATTAGTTGGCTCACAGTGTTGTACAGTAATAAACACACTGAAGAGCTTGTCCGTGCATGCTTCAGGAAAGAAGTACAGTCTAGAACAACAGGGTCTATGCATACACTTGGAATACAAATCTTTTGCAGGCTGTGGACTTTATTATGAAAACTGTGATTTCAGTTATGCTGTGAGTAAAAGCAATGCAAAAGCTTGTCTGGTATTCATCACAATATAATGTGGAAAGATAAATCAGCCTTTAATAATGAAGGCAGTTTTAAGAATACCTTTGCTTTAATGATTAACATTATCTAGCAGTGAGATTTGTAGTTGTAACCACCATCATGGACTGGAACCTTTGTTTTGCACCTGATCCTACTTTTGCACCCTTTGCTGAAGAACCAGTGTGAGCTGTTACAGACATGGCTTTGTGTGCACACTTTGTGACATAAAAAGGATCAAGAAGGGGAAGGAGAATCTTTTTGCAGAATATCACAAAGTGCAGGAAAAGCCACCTAGAGAGCTCCCAAGCATACTGACATGTGAACAACCTCTTTCACATATTACTCCCACCACTTCCTGTGAGACAAGACTATTATGAACACAGATCCAGTTTGAGTTTTCACACTGGCAGTTCCTCCCAATACTGCTCATATATCAAAATCACTTTCACTTCATAATAGATCACAAATTCTTCCAATAATAATTCTAAGAATATTATCTTTGTCTGCTACATTATAAATAGTTAACAAAAAGGCCAGGCAGATTTGTGCTACCTTGGGTAAGTAGCAGGCAAATGTTAGTATCTCTGCAATGATCCCATTTCCAATAGCTGGCAAAGACTTACCCTGTGAAGAATCTCACTGAAAGGTCTTCTTCAGCATGAATATGTGATTGCAGAATTACTCAGTAAGGACTGGTGGGCTAAATCTCATTAATTTATAATCAAGTTGGGGGGGGGAAAAAGTCATTATCTATGTGCATTGAATAAGTTTATAAGCTTCATAGCAGCACAGAGCTCAGTACAGCACGTACATTATTTTTTATCAGGGGGAAATATAAGAAATAATAGACTATTTTTTAATGATATTATACATAAGTCCAGATTCTTAATGCCTTCATCTACTTGTGTAAGGAAGTTCACACTGTGTAGTCCTAAAGTTTACAGCAAATTCAGATTTCAGGTGCAAACCAGAAGGTCTGAGTAGAATACCTCTTATATGGAACATACAGGATAATCACATTGCATGCTAAAATAAGGCAACTGGCTCAGCTGCCTGAAGGACAGGGTTTTATTCTGTTGGGCTGAAGCAATCTTCTGTGGGGTTGGAGCCAAGAACATTGAAAAGAAAATGTTGATCATAATCCATCTGGCTGAAATCTTATACTTATCCTATCTAGGCACTGGATCTAGCTCAGAGCCAAAATTAGGCTATCAGGAAAGGTACCACTGAGATGGGGATGAAGCCAGTTCCCAGTTGAGGGAACCCACTCCATGGGCAGATAACATGTGAACGGGGGTGGGAGGGAAAGGCTGGGTAGCAGGTCCCATGTGCACTGAATGAGTCAGCAGTGGTGATTATAGTCTTCTCAGTACCCACAGGGATCTTTGTGGTCTTAATGAACGTGTTTGGGTTGGATGCTCAACCTAGCAAAAAACACAATAGCAAATGAGCTGAGATAGGAGAAGAACGGCATCCTTTATCAAAAAGCTTTATCAATGTCTCACTTAGTTGATCAGTTACACTATCACTTCTCTTACAAATCAATACCCAATACAGCCAAGAAACAGCCATTCCCATACTATCAGGCTTCTAAAATCCCCCTAACAATTCAAGAGCAAAACAGACCAAGGTATAAACCTCAGTACGAGAGCGCATGTGATGTCCTCTGCTATTTTGAATGGAACCTAAGAGATTATTGGTGTATTTAAATAGCTTTTTAATAAATATTATGTGTGAACTCATGGAGATTTGGATAAAAGCTGCCATCTTACAACCGATATCTGAGGACAGGAGGAAAGCATGGGGATTATAATTGATAAAATGCTGGACTTTACTGTTTGGGATGGTGCTCAGAGTTTTCCAGCAGTTTTAATCTGAATAACCTCTAGGGGAGCGGCTCAGTTTACAAACCAGTGCACTTTGCAGCTGGATGTTTTATACCACCATGAGAAGACTAAAATAAATAAATCAGTAAGTTACTTTCCTAACTTGATTTTCCTGAGGCAGGTCATTTTCCTTCCTTCATGAATCAAGAAACAGATCTCTTTCAACATCAGGAAGAAAGGAAGCAGGGGCAGCTTTGACTTTGCCTTTCATTTTCACTTTAACCCACAGAAATTAGTTGATCACATTCTGTTCATTAACATTTCCCATGTTGGGGAGGATGGGGCATTTATTTGTTTGCTTGCTTCCTTTCTAAATTTTTTCCCTTTCTGTTTTGAAAAACTCCTCCTCCTGAATTCTGGCAGATCCCAAATTCAAAATTCCAACTGTCTGATCCCAGTTTAAGAAAACTGTTCTTTACACAATGCTTTAAGTGCCAAGTAGCCAAATATGACATCAACCCAGAAGTAAGGCTTTTCTCAGATACAGCCTGTGTTCTGTCCAAGTTCAGGGTTCTCAGATACAGCCTGTGTTCTGTCCAAGTTCAGGGGGTAGAAGAAGTAACATTTAGTCCTTCTATTAACATAGCAGGCACCCAACTCAGAGCTGTGCCTATTTGGTCTTCTAAAAACAGTTTGCACTGAACATGCCCTCTGGCTTCCTGGCAGGGCTACTCCCATACCAGTAACTTGATATATTCACTAATGGTCACCATAACACCAGCCAAGCACAGGGAAATAAGAGCATCTTTAGAAAATACCTCAACGGGTTAAAAAAACAGCAGGGCACAGCTACCAAAGCCATGACTGAGATTCTTCCCTCTGCAATGCTGAGAGAGGGCTCAGTATCTTCTGGCTGTTTGTTGCTCAAAGAGATGATTGTGTATATGGCAACTTCTTGCACAGAAAATCTGTTTTCAGAACTGCAGCCATTGACTTGTTTGAGTTGCTTTATTCCTCCTGCACTGAGGTAGGGGAGGGGGCAGAAAGGTACCAGCTCTGCTAATGGCACACAGAATGGTTAACTAAATGCTACAGGCCCAGATTCTGCCATCCTTACACTGGTGCAGTTTATGGCAGATGATGCAGTTGCACAACCATGTTAGAGGACAAACACCGTCATGGGAAAGATACAAAGCTTTATTACTAGTAATTTAACTGTCAGTTTTCTTGAACAGAAAATTCTACATCACAACACACAGTTGCCTGCTGTAAGAAACTACTACTCTGCTCTTCAAATTTCCTCCCTTCTTTTCTGAAACATAGACAAATTAACAGAGAATGATCATAGCTTAGTCATAAAAACAATCTGTTAATATTTACATGGTTTACATCCTGTTTTGTTTCTTGGTCTTTCTTTGCTGGTTTGATACTTCAGCTAAGCCCAGTATGTAACACCAAGCCCTGGATTTAATAACTTGGGAAGATGGTATTTTGAGATGCATTTGCATTAACAAGTGAAAATCCAAAGGGAGTGAGGAAAAATGTCCTCAGCATGATTTAATTACTGAATGAGAGGTCAGGATATAAGAAGATGGGGGAAAAAAGGCAAGAAAAAAAAAAGCAGGCAACCAGACTCCAACTAGTGAGTTGAGCAGCTATGTGCAGCAATGAGAATGCCTGTGGGTGCATTTGCAACTTCCTTAGACACTGCCCGTCAAACTTCAAATTGATTTCTACTTCTATTCAAATAAAGATGCAGCTAAGACATAGTTATGTCAGGTCCTTTTTAAACTCTTCTGCTCATCTGTGGTGGTTTGGTATCACTTTTTAGGAGTCTAAGGAAATCCTTTTGAGAAAGAAGAGAACTGGGGATTGAAAACTCCCAGCTACAACAGCTGGTGCCCCAGGCACCGTCTGGAAGAAAGAGCAGTTTAAGAGCTATCGGATTGCTTTTCCATCTCGTTGGCATTACAGCTTCATAGCTCTAAGTTACTGAGGATGAAACTTGGATATTGATAGATATTCCAGCATAAATATAATTTCTTACACCATAAGTGGAGGCTTTTAGTGCAACAGGAGCAGGCCCACTGCTTTAGCAGGGGCATCAGAGTGAGGTGAGTGAATTTACTGATTCCCTTTCTTTTTAGCTGCAAGTACATAAGTGCTGCTGCTTCTGAAACCCAATTGCAATAGTATTGCAAAGAGCAACTCAGAGCAAGCATGAAACCAGAAGTACCACCACACAGACGCAGCATCCTCCCTCTTCATATTGAAAACTTCCCAAGATTTTACAGTTACTGGGGCTGGTGATATTGCACAGTCAGAAGGTATCTGGAACACAGCACAATGCTTTCATGGGCAGCATATATGAATTCACCTACTCAACTGGCATCTGAATCCTACACTTCAGAGAGTGAAAACGTGACACAAGGCATCCCAACTCCCATAAATGGTTCCAAATAGTTTGTTTTCCAAACATTCCCAAATGGTTTGCCTATTTTGAATTTCTCAGACTCTTATGGGTGACATAATCTTAGAATCAAATTATTGTGCCAAGTGTGCACAAGCCTCTTCCCAGAAGATCTGACCTGGGGGTGAATAATGTGCTTGGTACATTTGCAACACAATTACTAGGCAGAGAACAGTCCTGCCCTGCTCTGCAGTTCGCCTCAATTCAGACACTCTCACTCAAGCTACTTGGGTGAAAGAAGCAGCTTTACAGTTTTCTCCACAGTACATTTCCCTCCTAAAAATCTCCCACATAAGCATTCTTTCTCCTGCAGCTCCACCAATGCTAGCGAGTGTAGGAGGGCTGGCACTTTTGGTGCAGTACTTGAACCCTCTCTTCAGTGTCTGCTTTGCTCCCTTGAGTATATTTGCAATTAATCAGAGGAACATATGACAAAGGGTGGCCTGCTGTGAAAAGCACCCAGTGCATTTGGACTCAATATCCCTTCATTTCATGTGGATAATGATGCTCTCTCTCCCCCTGGACTGCCTCTTTTCCTCAAAACTGCTGAGCAAGGAACACTCTAAGTTCTATCTGAGGAAACCGAAAGCAACAAAAGCTGTGATCTACTTATGAAAAATGCTGTCAGAGAGCCAGGCTCTATATTATATTGTCTAATATACTGTAGTAAAATGTTATTAAAATTGAAGTTGAATTAAAGTTGAATTCGATTTCAAATAGATGATGTGTGAAGATGCACATTCTTCAGATTATCTTCAGTACTTTCATATATGTTACATTGATTTTCATATAAACATTGTATGGTCTTATGTGGTATGTACTCAAATAGCTGGAATCCATTAAAACCATGCTCCAGCTGTGCAGTCACTGTCCTCACAAAGATACATTTTTACATGTGGTTAATGCCAGGAAGAATCCACAGCTTCAATTATGAGAACATCAAAATATGTTGTTTATTGTAGGAAAAAGCATTTGCAGCAATTTAAAATATCCAGTCGACACCACACTGCTAAATCTAGATAATAGAAATCCTGGAGAAATTTCAGCTAAATCTGTCTGGATTATAGCTGTGGGATTATCTGAATGCTAAATTACTGTATATGTTTTACCCACAAACATGAGCACAGACAGTATAGGAAGATGGATGACTATGCAGATCACAATAAAACCCATCCCCAAGAGACTCTTTCATACACTAGGTAAACAACCCCTCTCAATTTATCAAGCATTCTGGATTGAATTAATGCTGTCAGTCACTTACGTTGCTGTTGCTGTGTGGAGGAATATGGTTTAACATGAGCAGCTCCTTTAGCACCAGAAAAATAACAAAGGCTTTCTCTGTGCATCCTTCACGACACACAGAGTGCAGGAATATTAATTGGCTGCTGTATTTGTATAAGTGGATTAAAGAAAATACAACTGCAGTTTACTGTGCTGCCAGAAAACCAAATTATATGCAACACTGAAAGAAAAGATGAACCCTGGTTGTCTTGTTAAACCTTCCCTTCCCCTCCCCCATTGTTTACACACCAGTGTTTCTGGCTTTCTAAGGCTGTATAGTTAATGAACCTGGATTGACCTGACACATAGCATCTCTCAAACTTTCCCCTTGAATGATTCACAGATGTGTGAGCTGTGACCAAAAACAGCAAAGAGGGAAAAGGCAGAGTACTGCACAGGCTGAGGGCATTTGAAGGAGGTGATACTGTCCAAGTGTGCCATTCCCGAGTCTCTCCTTCACTGCAAGTGCACAGCTACTGATTACAAATACACATTCCTTCAATTGCCAGTTTAGCTCAGCTCGAGAATTGCAATTGAAATTACCTTCGCTTCTGCTCATGCAGGAATTATTCTAATTCCTATACTCGTGTATTAGTTCGTATTACTCTCTGGTGGTTTTTTGATGGCAAAGCTTCATGTCCATGTACCGCACATTCACATGAGGCAATTGGGAGGGCTTTCCTGTGGAAGAAGGCTAGACAGTAACTGCTGCTTCCTGTGAACAGCTACCAGCTGATGTAGATATGGCCACTTTCATTTCCTTTCTCATTCAAATAACCTATGCAGCTATGTAAACAGATTAAACATAATTTTGGATCCTGGGAAACTGTCAATATAATCCTTTGCTCTCTGGTGTCTGAGGTGACAAAACACAGGTTCCATCCTTCAGTTTTTCTCTCCCAACCAAAGGAGTAATTTCTTACTATTTCTGCAGCTATTTTGTCTGCTTTTGTGATGAATCTGAGTACTAGTTAACCTAGAACACAAAAGCTTGGTGTTGCATGAACTGTCTGTAGACTAACATTCTCACAGCTGAACCAGAGGCAGTAACAATGAGGTATTTTAAGAGTAAAAGGTTAAAGCCACCTAGACACAGATATGACAGCATGAGTGGATAGCTGAGTTAACAAGCTCAGGTTTATGTTGTGTCAATGACTGCAATACACTAAGACTTCAGACCACACAGCATCACTTGCAAAGGTGGTCTCTGCATCGTGGTCTCTGACATAAAAATCATAGGCAAAAGAGAAAAACTTGACAATTTTTTTTTTTTCAAAATTGAGCTAAACTCATATATAACGGTAAATTCTAAAAGAACTTGGAAAGAGACAGTACAGTTTCATATCATGCTACTAATTTAAAGGATAAATACTCTGGGGGACTGAAACATTAGGAAAAGATTTAAAGAAAAAGAAGAAATCTTATTAATCTCAAACAGTACAGCCATAGATCAAACAATAAAATAGGGTGCTTCATATTACTTACAGGAATGCTCGGTATGCTTCTTCCATCACTTATATATTCATTACAAAATTCGTTCTACTGTAGCCCAGACATAATTTAAACTGTTCTCTCTGCCAGGAGAAACCAAACTTTAAAGGCAAACATTAACTGACCTAGCATATCTTTCTGGAAAAATAAATATGTTTTCATTAGCATGAGCAGTGTTTCAGAAGATGGATCAATTTCCATTCAAAAGAAGAGGAAACAAATTTAGAAATCTGATTCAGCAACTTAGTTAGATAACAGCTCACATGCTTAGCACTATATATGAGCTTAACCACTTTCCTGAAACAGACTTCCAACATCAGAATAAATCTCCAACAAAACTCAAATCTCTGTCAAATGAGATCTACAAAAATATGCAAGTTGTGGAAAATATGCTTTCAGCTTTACACAAGTGGTGCTTTCTTCAGCGTAGCCCCCTCAGATCAACAACTGCCATTGTCACATGGGTAGCTTTGTAAAACTCCACTGACACAGACCTGGACACTGCTCTATAAAACACTGAATGCTCAGACATACTTATCTAATGGCTGTTCAACGTGGCCCAGAAAAGAGGTAGTTTATTTTAATTTCCTATTGGACAGCTGACCACATAAGGGAAAACACAATTATACATGGCATGGAATAACATTATGTGCAGCTTTATAGTTAATGTCAACACAGTTGGAAAAGCTGCATGGAAAATAAACCACAATCTTAGTGGAGGTGGTTTCTCTACTACAGGCCAGCACTTAGTCAGGATGCCAGCGTAGCACAGGGAAAGGATGCATGATTGCTCTTCATGCTGTACTGACTTCAAAGAAAAGTTAACTTATTTTTCACTGCCATTGCCTCCTTTTTTTCTCTTTCACAAGCAATACGTTACAAAGATTTTTCCAGTCCTTAATTTCCCATTGTGTGCGGGTTAAAGTGATTTCTTCTCATCATCTTTCCATGTGCTTGATTTGAAAGACAGTCATCAGACAAACCTCCACTAACTCTGCTCATTGCTCTTTCACAGCTGATGTGCTAGACTCTTTACAGCTCTTCTCTTTGCTGTCCCAGTTTGACTTCAGAGACCTTTTCTTTAGATCATTCACCAAGGCTAAATGAGCTCTGACAACCCTTCTTAGGGATCCATTTTCCTTCTCCTCAGTTCATGTGATCTCTAGCATCATTTCCCAAATCAGCCAGAGAAAGTGCCTTCTCTGATTTCCTCCACACATGGGACAGACAATACTTTACTGTGCCTCGAGTCAGTGAATGGAGCAGAAGAACATGTGAGTTACTCAGGCCCACAGCAGATTTGTTATACAGCAAGAGAACAGAAAACAGGAATGCTGTGAGCAAACCCCTGACAGTTTGATACCAGTGTCAGAAACCCATAGTCCTCTGCTAAGAGCTTATTAGAAAATATTATGATGATTTTATTGTATTCAATATCTCCTTAATGCGATTTTAAATTGAAAATATTTCTCTTCTAATTGAACTAATTCATCTTCTAATATTTAAAACAAGGAGAAAGCTTAATTAATAGACATCAGCAACTTCACATAACCAGCATCACACATTACTTGTAACAAGACAGTCCCTAAGAAGAGTCTCAGTATGTTTGTTGTCACTGAATGCATTAAAATTCATGTCAGAGATAATGACTTCCACTATAAATAATGTTTTTACAGCAGGTACAACAGCTTTTCATGTTGCACAGTATCAGTTGTGTGGAGTTTTTAGTGCACTTTTGGACTTTCAGGTTGCACTAAGAATACCATCTGCAATACAGCTGTTAGTTCAGCCTGGTTAAGAAATGACAAACAGGTGATCCTCACAGAAATTAAGTCACCATTCTGGACTGGAGGTATGACATTAGCTTATGACGATCTCAGTCTAGAATTGTATCATTTTAAGTTTTAATTCTACTTAAGTACCTTTTAAGACTCAATATACAATGAAAAGAAGCACTACAGAATCACATTTATAACCAGAGCTGTTTAATACGCTGATTTTTCATTTCAGAAAGTATTAATGTAGCTTTACACCTAATGTTTTAGTGTAAATTTTTAAATTTACTAATATCAGCAAAAAATTTACAACTAATAGCTTCACTATTCAAACTACCTGTTTACAGTGAGAATTCAGCTTTTCTTTGATAGCAAACATTTGCTTTCATCTCCACATTCCACTTTCTCCTTCTTATGCAGTGGCATGATCTTGCAAAATCTGAGTTGCCAACACTGGAGAAGAATGTCCAAATCTAAGCAAACAAAATAGCTGTTCCAATGAATCTTTTTCTTTTGATCAGGTTTTAGGGAAAAGAACCCACAATGTAGTCTTTGAACTTTAATGCCTTTGGAGTGCTCTTTTTACTCAGGACAGCCAACGGCATAAAAGCTGATTCATTCAAAATTAACATCAGCCAGTCTTTCTTCTCTCCTACCTTGTTAACCAAAGGTTCAGAGCATTTAAAGACAAACATTCATGTAATAATGCTAATAAATTATTTCACTATAAAAAGGAATTTAAAGGAATGCACAGCCCTTTACCTACCACTACATTACTTGTACATCTGTCCTATAACACCTAACAAATATACAACACCTAAATTAAAGTAGGGATTCAACTTTGGGAAAGAGGAGAGTATGGAGTGGTGGGACAGAAGCAAAGGCATTTTTCCACTTTGTTTGCACATGCAACTAATACATTTTAATTTATCTATTGGGTTTTGTCAGGGATTAGAAATCTTAGATGTTTTGTCGGGTTCTTTTTCCAGAAGGCCTTCTCAGCTATCTGTTAACTGTTACCTGCTGAGGCATGAATCCTGGGAAAACCTTAGCTGCTTTAAGAGATACAAAACATTGTGACCACACAACAGAAACCTTTAAATCTCTGGGAATGTAGCTCAGTATTCAGCCCAGGGTTATTTTTGCCATAGTTTCTTCAAAAGATGGATGTTTCACTTTGCCTGATCATCCCACAGTAGTTATGTCCAAATTTTACCCAACAATTCCTATTAGAGAAGCCTTGCTTTAGTTTAAGCTGAGGCTGACTGCTGTGATGGTACTGTTGCAGAGTCTATGAACACATTCAATATATGTATATTTTGAAAGAGTTCATGTACAGAAAACAAAAGTCCCTGTGCTTTTCCTGGTGCCTATCTTTACATCACAGATGTTGCCTAATGTACTTGGATCTCAAATCTGAGGGACTCCTCAGGGTGCTGTAGGGCATCTGCAGCAAGAACCTACTTTAATGGCAATTGCTGGGGCTCAGCATGCCTAAAAGTGAGGCCTTGTATTTTTAAAAGCTATCAAACATTGTTGTTAAAATAACATCCCTTTTTTGTGTGGCAGAACAACAAAAAGAAAACCCCTCTGAATTTCTGCTGGCTCGGCAATAACAAAAATTGTTGTTGGCATTTGTTTATGAAAACAGGCAAAAGATACCAAACTAACCTTCTCCCTCAGCTACACATCTTTTACTACAGTTAGCAAAAAAGTTTGTACCTCCTTTGAGCTGAAATAATTTTCCAATGCAGTTTAACGCACTAACAAGTCAACTGCGTTCATACTGGCAGTTTACACATAGCTGTGTAGATTGATTTTTAATCCATTTTATTACACTGAAACAAGTTTTCTACCAGAGAATAGGCATTAGTAGGGCAGCCAAGGGCTGAACTGACAATATAGACTGAATTATCATTTCTTTTATCAAGCAACATAGAAAGAGCAAATGCCAAAAGATGTGTTATTCTAGTTTAAGGCTAACATTGAATGCTAACATCGACACAGTTAAAACGTTAGAACTTGTTTGTGCTTGTTACATAATATTAATTTCCTTGGGGCTGCCACACTATATTCACTGCATATTTTAGTACCATGATGTCTTACCCTGCACTAAATGAAAAATTAATAAAAATATGCAAGTTGATAGTAAAGGCGAGATCTGTTGTGGTGGTGTCAACACAGCAGAGTATTTCTCAGAGACTTCATCTGCATTCACCCTTCATATGCATGCTCAAATATACAATGTGGCAAACCTCACAAAAACAACAGTATAAAAGAGTGTTTTCTAAATGAATTTTATGCTATGTAGCAGAACATAATCTTCCAAGTGAAGAGGATTTGGATACAAATGACAACACACCTATGGAAATAAAATATTCACAAAAAGAGTCTCTGGCTCTTTCAGGCTCCAGGGTTTTGGGTTCTAAATACATGACTGGATTTCTTACTGACAACTACATGGATAGGAACAATAAATGCAGGTCAGCAATGAAGGCTGTGATGAACAGGAATAGCATGTATAGATTTGCACTTGCTCCTATTATAACTGCAGGGCTCTGCATCTAGGTGACAAGATTGATTCTTTTTCCAAATCTGCCCTGTCAACAGCATGTCTCTTTGTTGAAGGGAGAGTGATTTCTTCTCAAAAGCAGCTTGTTACCTCTCGCATTTAAGTGAGATGGGGTTGTTTTCCTTAGACAGAGCTCTAACATGTAAAGTCACAGTCTTTAGGAGTCCTGGTGATCAAATATAGGGAAAATATTAAGCCAAATTTTATTTCTAGTTTGCAATAAGTAAAATGAAACTTGGGGAGGAGAAGTCACCGATTCATCTCAACTTATTTAGTCTGTGTTTGAAATTGGATGAGGAAATGAGATTATTTAGGAAAAAAACCATACTTCCAGAACAGACCAATCAACATTTGATAAAACTATCTAGTAGTAGGATCTAAGGGACTGATTTTGGTCTATGGATGACATGCAAAAAAGGTAGGAAATGGCATAAGAGTTCTAGTTTCACTAAATTATTACTTTGTATCTTTGGGAACAAGATCTGAAAACAGCATTTGTGTATGTTGCAGCAGGTCGTTCAGGGTACCTTCCATTAGAAAATGTGTCTTAGTAGGAGGGATTTACATCATTAGTGAAGGATATTTCCCTCTGATATTGCCATGCTCTGAAATCCTCTGAACCACTGTATCGGAGGACCATTTTCTATTAATTTTCCGTGTGGCAGACTGTTGCACTGGCAAACTTCTCTGCTTTTTTCCAAAAATACCAGCTACTACTACAAGGAAAAATCATACAATTGTCATAACAACCTGGCAACATTACAGTGGCCACTTTGAAGAGTGGTCTGAAGAGTATTTGCCAAACCTTTTGATCCCTAGTAATCAGAACAGAAGTGCCCAAAATCCAGAGATTAAAGGATTAGGCCTCAAGAAAGACTTGTGGTATTTCAAGAAAATGTGACTGATGCTCACCACTTATTTTTTACAGTGCTGATGAGATTTAGTGTTTAAGGTCCTTTCCTGTTCAGACATAAAAGCTGCTGTAATCAGAGTATTACTAGGGAAAACTACTCTGCTCGGGGATTCAATATGTTTAAATTGTTGAGCCAAGGTTATTGTTTGGATTAGGTTAGAAAGAATGACACTGAAATAAGTAAGCCCCATAGTACAGCGAAGCAGAGAAGAACAAAGAAAAATGTTTTTATTTTTAAATAGCAATCTGGATAGCCTAAGTATGCTGGTTATAGCTATAGGAAAAAAATAACTTAGACTAGCCTGGAAACTAGGTATTGTATATGTCTACACAGCTATTAGAAACAGAATAAACATTTCCATCGCACTTGAATCCATACGAAAGCTAAACTGGAGACACTGGAGATGGAAGAGACTTATTAGGTTGGCTTGCCCTCCCCCAAGCTGCAGAGCCCCTCAAAACCTTTATGCTTGGTTCCCATGCCCCTCCCCAGATTCTGTCACAGGCAACTAACATCCATCAGGGTCATTCTGCTAGAAAACAAAAGCTACCAGGCTATACTGACAGTAAATCAGCTGCGGGTGTTTGTCAGTAAGGTCCAAAGGGTTTTTTAAGACTTCATATATCCAAAAAGCTAGCAGCTTTTTCATAAGAAATACACAGCTATTAATAATACTTGGTCTTTTAGGGAGCCATTAGAGATGCATGAAAAAATACCAGCACAAAAATAGGTTCCAATATACAATCATGCCATTTCAAACACCATTGGATTATTATTACCGATTAGGGAAAAAAATCCAACAGCTGTCTGGGCAATTCCCTCAATGTCTGGATTATTGATTTAATAGCTACACATTGTCTAGATCCAACCACTCCACTACTGTTTGAAAATGCTGTACTTTTTTCTTCCCTATTATTGCACAAAAAATATGTATTATAGTCTGATTGTAGGTGAATTCAAGATTAGATGTTGCTTCCACTCCACATAATAGGAATATGAAATAGCAATTGTATCTTTTGAAGTAAAACCTAAAATGAGTATTTAGAGCTAAAAAATTCCAAGCTTTCAGAAAGCTGCTAAGTATTAAATTTCACCTACAATTCATTCCAAAGTTCTGCTCTTCCCTTTCTCCCCTCCAGGAAATTGGCATTAGGAAAATGAAGCAAAAATTTAAGGTAGGGAAACTATTCAAGTGTGAAGGGACTGTAATTGTTACAATTGCTTAGGTAACAGTGATATGTTTTGCATACGTTAGGCATCCTTTCTGCTACATTTAGAATAAATAAGTAAACAAACAAACTGCCTGCTTGCTTTACATTCTTTGCCTTCATCTGTGAGTGCTGCAGTCAGCCTGTCTCTGGTTTACTTCCTGATGACTGGGTTCAGCCTGCACAGGCTGTAGGTTTTGTTCTGAGTGGGGCTCCCTGTGCATGGCCCTGCTTGTGAAGCACAGTGATAAGAGGCATGGTGTGAACGGCAGCTTATGTCACACGGACCACGAGATATGGCAGCACTGTGTGGCACACACAGCTGCAATGGAGGCAGCCCATGCACTAACACACATCTCCTTCCTTGGACTGCTTTGGATTCTCATGACTAAACAGGGGTGTTGACAGAAAAATGTACCAGAGTTCAGACATGAAAGTGTAATATGTGGTGTGATAAACAGTCCCTCCATGACTGCTTAACCTGGAGCAGGGTAATCTAAGCAGTACAGACTGTCCTGGTCAAATAAACTAGCTTACATGTAAGAATGACATACTTCGTGTTATATTGCCTCAGTGAAGCATCCCTCCTTCCTAAGACAGAGGTACAGCAGGCAGCAGCAAGTCCTATAAAAGTCTTTTTCATCTAGATGTGGAATCAACAGAGGTAATATTTTACTAAGGGCTCTCATATATATATATATTTATATAAATGTTTTTAATAAAATTTAGCTCTACCACACACCAAAGCAAATATATAACCCTTCTAGTGATTCTTTACTAAACGGTGAACATTTGTGGAGGGATATATATGATGCTATTTATTTGTTTACAATGTGCCTTATTAAAAGCAAAAAAACCCACATATGAAAAGGTGAGCAAGGGTCTCAGCTGTTGTCTGTTTGGCCTAATACATTTGCAATGATTTTTATGGAAGAAAATGTTGTCCTAAACCACATTTTTTTCTCTCTTTCTGACAGGTAATGGGATATACAGGGGGATCCTGTCCCTTCCTATAATGTTGGCTGTAGGTACTATTCTAGGTTTGTAGTAAATATCACAACTTTTATGAGAAGTGTGGAAAATCATAGAATCATAGAATAGTTAGGGTTGGAAAGGACCTCAAGATCATCTAGTTCCAACCCCCCCGCCATAGGCAGGGACACTTCACACTAAACCATCCCACCCAGGGCTTCGTCCAACCTGGCCTTGAACACGGCCAGGGATGGAGCACTCACAACCTCCCTGGGCAACCGATTCCAGTGTCTCACCACCCTAACAGGAAAGAATTTCCTCCTAAACTTCCCCTGTTTAAATTTTAACCCGTTACCCCTTGTCCTGTCACTACAGTCCCTGATGAACAGTCCCTCCCCAGCATCCTTATAGGCCCCTTTCAGACACTGGAAGGCTGCTATGAGGTCTCCACGCAGCCTTCTCTTCTCCAGGCTGAACAGCCCCAACTTTCTCAGCCTATCTTCATACAGGAGGTGCTCCAGTCCCCTGCTCATCCTCGCGGCCCTCCTCTGGACTTGTTCCAACAGTTCCAAAATCCTGTATAATGAATCTTTAAGCCAGTAAGATGATACTATGAACAAAAAATGTGTCTAAAAGTATAAAGATAGTAACTTAATATAAAAATATTGTGCTTTTGTATTCTTATTCGGTGAGGAAAGTAAGATCACAAAATTTGTGGCTGCAGAAAGAGGGACACAGGTAACAAATAACACATCTTCTTTGGTCTAATCAAAAGTAAACACTTAATATTGATCCTCAGCAGTCTTCTGCAATAAACTGTTCTAACATCATACCAGCTGTGCATACCCTTCTGTCCTGGATCACTCTGACCAGCTTCTGTGATCTACCTCCTCCTTCACTGGAAGAGCAACAACAGCAACGCGGTGAACCATTTAATTTCAAATCTAACATTTCTGTCAGAGCCATTTAATTCTGAGATATTATAACTCTAAAAAAACCAACCAAACAAAAAAACAAACCGGACCACCAAAAAACATCCACAACGAACCCAAAAGAAAATTGCAACACTTGGAAAATACAGAATGGTGATGTACTATTCTAATTGTGCTGGTCCCAAGCAACAGGCCCCAAGTGCAGCTCATTACGATCACAAACATCAATCTGTTTGAAATCTGCATCCAATCTGATGTGTGCTTTATATCAAAATGACAAAAACATTTTGGTTTTACAGTCACCATGTTCGGGTCAAGTTTCAAAAAATTATTTAAATGGAAAATAGGAATCTGCTGACAAATAATGTTGGTTAAATCTTGTATCATACCAATGTTATGCTTTCAAATGCCCTTTTTTCTTTCTCCAGATAAATACTAAGATACATTTTCTGAGGTCCTTATGTATCTTGCTATTGGTTGTCATCTCCAATATAAGCCTGTTCTCTACCCAGTTACCAACTATGTATTAGAGAATTAACCACAACTGTTAAGGTCACATCAGGTCAACTTTAAAGTGATAAAACCTTAATGGAGTAAGGGATCAAGAATGTACCAAAATCTCTTCTTTCTGTTTTCCACATCTCTGGAGAAATACTTCAAAGTTCACTACAAAATACTTATCTAAACATCCTAGTCTTTTCATATTATTTCAAATATAGATAGTTTAATTCTAAATCCAGTTGATATTTCAATAAAATAAATCCTATTAAATAAATCACATTGTGAAACTTAGAAAAATTGTTCAAATCTGCAATGCTAATATATAAATATGCTATTATTCCCAGAGGGCTCTAAACCATCCCCTTGTGTTGCTGTGTTTGTTAACATATTCGACAATTTATGATATAATAAATAACCCCTTTTTTTTGTTCATTAAGACTTAGATAGAAACTGGCTTGAAAACCATGGCTCTAATCTCTCTAATCTCAACCAGTGATTTTGTTGCCTCAGTATCTAACTGGCAGAGATTCTCAGCTAATACTTTTGGCATTTTTAAGGTGCTATGATCTTATAGCTATATTGGACAAGAACTTTAAATATTGAATATTACTAAGATGATATTTTAGTTCTACAAAAAGATATAGTACTTTTCTTTTGAAAAATCCCATTTGCTGTGTAGAAAGAGCATGTTTCTCCTTGGAGCTTTCATGCTGCCAAACTTGTTTCCCTTCCTTGGCTCCTCTGTTTCTCTTACAATTCTCCAGAACCTCATTAAACCTCACTGGAGAGGCTTCTAAAACCTTGCTTTGGTTACGATGTTTTAATTTCTCATGGAATCTGCAACTTATTTCTTAACAAAATCTGTCTTCTCCCTTTGAGGTTTGGTTTCTACTATTAACCTTGCCCTTTCTTGTTTCTTCAAATCAAAAGCATAAATGATGGAGTTAAATTCCACATATCTTCTTTCTGAAAGGCCACTATTAACCTCTTGCTATTCTCGTTCATAAAAAAAATAAACTAAAAAACCAATTATAATGGACTGACTTCTTGGTTGACAATTTCTTCAAAATCTCCATAACTTTTTTCATAGGCTCGTTCTTTTCCTCCTTTGTGTCCATACCTTTGTATCAATGTTACTGTTAAGCACTTTCATTTTCTATATTGATATTTCTATTTTTTGCCTTCCATTAATCACATTTGTACTGTCTTTCATTTCACCTCCACTTATCCCATTACACTGCATGTCTCAGTGCTCAAAGTTAATCTCCTCCAAGCATTTCTTCTGTTTTCCAACTAATACTTCTGCAGAAATCCTTCAACTATGCACAGACCTTCTAATTCTAGTCAGCTAAGCCCTTCTGATTTCTTCTGTGCAAATCTCTTCATTAAAATCATATACACTTCATGGAACTCAGGGTATAGAACCGTATTATTCTTGCTGTGTAGATACCTAGGTACCTATACAGGCACAGGATGGCAGGGCTGCTGTTGCATGAACTGGCAGCATCTGTTAGAAATTTGGGAATGGAAACCGGGGTGAGTGAGGTGAGTGGGAAAGTGACGGATGAAGGAGAAACACCGCAAAATCAAACAGTGCATGGGTGAGGGACAAAAATAATGGAGACATTCAAACGCACGCTATAGGAAAAGGCAAAAACCAGACAACATCAAACCAGCAATAGAAAACACAGAGAGACCACAGCATTAAATAGGGCAGAACCGTTGTCGTAATGCTGCAAACACCAAAGTTTCATACACTGAAGGGATGTCGGTGGGACAGTATGTAGCCAGGCCAAAAGGCTCTAACTGAAGAGCTGTAATACATGTTTATCACAGCAGTAAGTGTAATGCCCCCTCAGACCTCATCACTTCCCCTCACCCGAACCCACGGCAGCCCAGCGCCATGCCAGCAGCCAGCTGACCCCGGGGCTCTACTCAGGGGCCCGTGCCCCGGACTGCAGCGGCTGTCGCAGGGCTCCTGCCGTGGGGTCGGTCACCAAGCCCTGCGAGGGAAACGGGGACGCGGCGTTTCAGCTTCCCACCGCCTGCCAGCAAGGGACGAAGCGTGCCTGCCCCGTCCCTGCCCCGAGCCTAACAGCGCCGGAGGAGGCCGGGCCCGGAGCAACGGCCGCGGCAACGGGGGCTCGGAGGAGGGCCCGAGCGAGCCACCACCACGGCCGCTCCCGGTTGCCCCGGCGAGGGAGACGCCACCCGGCAGCATCCGCGCGAACAAAATGGCGGCGGGCGGGGGGGTCCGGCGGGGCGGGGGCTTGCCCGGGGTAAGGCGGCGGGGCGGGCAGCGGCAGACGGGCTGGGCAGCGTGGCCGCGCCGTGCCCGCTCCGCACACTAACGCGTCGTCGCTGCAGGTGCGGAGACTGCCCGGCGGCCCCACGCCGTCCGCCGCCACGGGGACCGGCGTGCTGAGTGGCGACCTGCTGGCTAGGGAGCAGGAGTACAAGTAAGGAGGAGGCCGGGGGCGGCGGCCAAGCCCTGTCACCTCAGCCGTGTCCCGCACCCTGGCCTAGCGGGGTTTACCGGTAACCCCCTGTACCCGAACCCTCAGTTAGCTTCGCCGAAGCGGAGAGGAGGGTACCACGACGATGTTTAACTGTGCCCTCCGCGGTGCAGCCTCCCTGCTGCCGCCGCCTCACACAGGCGCCTTAGGGTGGGCTGTGCACTGTGCGAGGCCTCGCTTCGATCCCGCAGCGTTGGACACTAGACTCCTAAAACACTGACACTACTTTTAAATTATGAACGTATAAGTGCTTAAGTCTGTTCAAAAAACGCGTAAGTGCTCTAAAGCATGTCACAAATGCAGTGAAAGTGATCTAAAAGCAGTCAGTGTTACCTGTTCTCAGCGTGCACAAGGAGCGGTGTCAACCTCGGTGACTCCCACTGCATGAAAGGCTATGAAGCATGCAAGAACACAAGCTTACTTTAACCTGTACATACGTACAGTGACACATCTTAATTATGTGATCAAGAAATGTAGTTGTACATGATTCCTGTCCCAGCCTCTGCTGCTGAGTATACTTAAAGACTCTTAAAAACAGAAAGCATGGAGGAGATGAAGATGTAAAATGTGTATTAAGCAATGATGTGGCCAAAACTCTTTACCTCTCAGAACTGTAGTCTGAACCTTATTATTTAATGGGTATAGGTGACTTACAACTATTGATTTGACAGAAACCCAGGAAATCGTTGAAACATAACTTTGTTAATACCCTCAAGTATATTTTGGTGTTTCTTTGTAGGAGTTTGTAAAATTTCACTTAGTTCAGGCAGTGGTACCCTCATGCTTACATTTATTTTTTCCAAATCTTTCAGAGCCTCAGTGATGAACTTTCTTGCTCTTTCAGGCAACTGAATGCAGAATTAGAAGCAAAAACAGAAAAACTGGTGCGTCAGGCTGAAGAAGTAATGGTGGGTAGATTATGCAGACTGTTACATGATTCAGCCTTGTTTCATATGTACGCAGGGTCCAGTTTCAAAAGAAATTATTTAGACCATGACAACTAAAAGTGTTTGGGTTTTTTTTTTTGCCTCCAAGATTACAAACTTCTACTAAGAACACATCCAAACTCGATTTTTATATAGTTCCATCCGGTAGATCAGTCTCCACACAGATGCATACAGCATTTGTGCAGATATATACATAAAGCCAGGTAAAAAAATTTAGCTGTTTAGGAAAAGTATCTGGTTTTATGTCTTAAATACAAACAAACAAACAAACCCCTAGGTATTTGAAAACCAGATACTGTTGCAATAACACTCTAGTGAAATAGGATCTACATTGGTCAAGCTGAAAGAAGTACAAAGAATGAGCAGCATAAACAGAAAATATTTGGTTAGTAAGAAGGAAACTTTCTTAAAACAGAAAAATTTCCCGTCTTTGTCTGTATTATCTTTTAACATTGGTGTGGCTGTATACCACACAGAGTCAGGGTTTTATAGGAAATTAAAACAAGGGAATGGGGGAGGTATGGTTAATGCCCAAAACAGTTTGGAGAAGGTGTTCTACATATTAGATATATTCATTGTAAATGCACTCAAATAAGTAAAGCTTAAAAAGCAAATTACTAAGTCTTCAGGAGAGCTATACTTGTGTGCACTTTTCCTACTGCTGAAATTTCTTTTTTATGTCCTGTGAAAACATAGTCTTCTCTTGAGCTGTGACAAGCTGAGGCTAACTGCTTGACATTGGAACAGAAGCAGATGAAGTGGCTAAAACAGCATCTAGTCTCTTTCCTTTAAAAGCCAGCAACAACAAAACCACCTTTTTCTTTGTTTTTCCTTCTCCAAATACAACAGAAGATCAAATATTCTTAGGACACTTAATATACCACATGGCACTGCCAGATTGCAAAGATACACATTTAACAGGAGAAAAACACTTTTAAGTTAAAAATGAAACAAAAAGGCCCTGAACTAAACACCCTCCCCAGAAAACAAAACACAAAACAGGACAACTGCATTTTCTTCTGGATTATGCATTGTGATTGTAACTTAGCAGCATAGAAGCTATCTGAACATTCAGACTGAATTGTTCTCTAAAGTACATACAGCAATATCAGTGTCCAATTATAGTCATATTGCAAGAATAAAGATTTATTTCTAAGGCTTATACAATATGGAAAATTGAAAAATTGTTCTACCTGCTGTGCCTTTGCTACTTCCTGTATTTCAGAGAAAAAGGAAAGAGGGTAACAGCATCTCAGATGATGTTAAGTTGAGCAAAGTTTTATAAGCAAAAGGCAATTGCATACTGCAGAGCTGGAATACATGATGGGGTACAGGAATGGCATTTTAACTTTTCCACATCTTTTCCTGTGTTTGAGAAGTTCTTTTACACACTAGGCTATAGTTTCCACTCTTCTCTGTAGTGGACTGTTGTTGTGATCTGTGATTTACAAATATGTGATTAGTCTTTAATGGATTATATTCCCCCCAAATTGACCTTTTTTTTTTTTTTAAATAAAGAAAGGCCAACAGGAGATACTGTCTAGACCAGTGTCAGTACAGACTGAATCATCTGAAGAAGCCAAAAAGAGGTATGTGCTTTACAGCTAACAGAGGTATGTGCTTTACAACTGCTGCATATAATTCATGGGGAATATTTACAGTGATCCTGCACACCCTGCCTTGCACCCTTGGTTATGCTGCTGTTGAATCTATTTTTGCAGCATACTGGATTGGTGGAGTCTAATTTTTTCCTATTATTTGAAACAGTTGATGCTAAGTAAATGTTATTCCTTGTTATTTCAAAAAAGTCTTCATTTTCATGACATGTTCTACCTAGGATACTAAGTAGTACTGATAGCTATAAAAAAGCAAGGTAAGGCAACAGGTTTATTTGCAGTACGAAACACTAGACAGCAGTAGGTGGTTTTTAACCAGTTCATCTGACAAAGCGAATAAATAGATACTGGTTCATATTAAACTTGGCCTAATGTTCCTGGGAAAGAAAGTGTTTGATGAAAAAACCCCATATAAACAAACAAAAAAAATCCACTCCCACCCCAACCCCAACACAGAGAGAAACCCAAGACAGACAACCATTCAGCTGCCATCCTCTGGAACTTGGATATCATTACACCTCAGTAGTCTGACAGCTTTGGCCTCTATGAACGTACATACAGCTGTGTGTTTTGGCCTGTTAAGTTAAAACCCATTAGTGCTGGAGTGGATACATAGGTGTATTTACTTAGCTGGTCAGGGGCATTATTATTTTCTTAGTTGTTCAAGAGTTTGTATATTGACAGCACAGGGAGTGGGTGAATTTAAGATAGACTAATACACAGTTTATCAAGGATCTGATCTGGTAGGTTCCTAAATTTCTGATGCTGCTAATCTAGAATAGAGGTACTGGGCAAGACTACATAGTGTTTCAAAAGTAAAGCAGTTGGGAAACATAAAATAGTATATATGAAAGTCTGCTAGAGATGATGAAATAATTACTTCTGTGCAGAGCAAAAGCGAAACCAAAAACTGAGGGTTTCCCTGTGGACATGAAAGGGTTTTTCAGAACACAAAATGTGTGACTGTGGTAGAAAGCAACTCTGTGATAGAAGCTTGGCTATACCATCAAAAGTTTGCTGCTGTAGTTAAAATTATTCCTGAGCTATTTAAAAGCTAAATTTGTCAGTTGTAGCGGGGGGGGGGAGGGGAACCCAAAACTCCATGTGTTATCAGTATCATCATGCTTTGCAAACAAATTCTGGATCTTGCTTTAGTTTTATGTTCTGTTAGATGGATTTTGAGCTGTAGAAGATTTTTAAGAACTTCAAACTGGAGTTAAGTTATAGGGCTGGTTTATGAGCTAATGATGTGATTGGAGGGTTTAGCCCTACTACAAAGGGGGTTAATAGCTTTGATGGTATGCATTTGAAATAAATGGGAGTGCTGGAAGAATTAAAAACAAATATTGGCAATTGGCATGTCAGCGAAGCGGCTGATCTCCCAGTTACCTTCATAAATTAAAATACCTTAAAACAACCACAGTCTGTGTGCTGGCAGATATTTATGTGACAGAAGAATTTAAATCCTATACTGTAGTGAAAAAAATAGAAATGTGTGCTAGGAATTAGGCACACTGATTATCCATGAGTGAACATTGAGGCCATTCAATTAGATTAGTTCCAAGTATTTAATATTTAATTTAGACCATTTATGTTTTCCAAAATTGTGCAAGCAGATAGACCATAAATCTAAAGGAAACATTTCAGAGATTTTTGAAACATCCATTTGAAATTTCCATTGATTTTATTACAGAGAATGAACATTAAAGCAACTGAAAAGAAAGGGAGAAACTGAAGCAAAGAAAGATGTAGTACAGGGGGGAAAAAAAGACAGGTTTAGAGAAAAAAATAATCATTAAGCAAAGTGAAAAAAGAACAACAAATATAAGTCACTCAAAATCAGTATATTTTAAAATAAGTGGTTCTGGAGGTTTTATTGCATCTTTTTTTTTTCAGAGGAACTTGAATTATATAGAGACAAAGCAGCTCCAGTGACACCACACTGACATCAGCTTTTGTTTACACTTTCACTCCTCAGAGCACTGCCAGGCTCATGGCGATGGGAACTGTGCGCATGGACAAGCATGCTATAGGCTTTGAATAGGATTAGCAAACACAAAGGGTTTGCTCATGCACATGCCTCTCCTGTTTACATGCAGAGATGGAACTGTTAAACATTAGCTTCTGTTTCAGTGTTGCCACAATACTCTAGCTACTTATTTATATACCTTTTCAGGATTTACACATCCATTTCACTTATGACACAACTATAGAACTGTATTATGAGGTTTTAAAAATGGGTTGTCATGTGTGGGGAAGTGGAAGTAAATCGTTAAGGTTAAACAAGTTTGAGGAATTTAGTGAACAATGAGGGTTTATTTTGTTTCTGTTTTTTAAAGAAGGCCCTGAGACAACAGCTATAGTAGGAACAGATTAGTCTATTGATGGAAAGAACATTATTGTTTTCTTGAGTACAGAGAGCATTGTATTTTCATATTTTTCAGAATAACATGAAACTGCTATTTCTATGGCAGCAAATCCTCACTTTCTGCATGCTCTTAATGTTAGCCAATAGGAAGGAAGCATAAGGAAAATAGGGTAAATAGACGAAAACTAATCATCCTATTCTTGAAGTCTGTTGCCAGCCACACACAGATGATTTCTCCAGTTGTGTTTTTGTTCTTCTTGTTGCTGGTTGGTTAGGGGTTTTGTTAGGGGGTTTGGGGGTTGGTTTTGTTTGCTTGTTTGTTTGTTTGGGTTTTTTAATAAAATATGGAGCTTTATGCAGATAATTCTTCTTGATGAATGGATGTCTGTGAAATTTTTAAAGGCAGTATCTAAACATTTGCTCAAATCAGCTGGGGGAAAAAAATTGAGGTGACTTGATGTGCTTATATTTAAATTTTATTCCAAATCTTTTATAAGCCAGCATTTTAATTGAAGTAAAAAATTACAAAGGGTAGTAAAAAGGTAGCCTTTCAGTGCAATAGCACAGATGCCTGTAATTCATTCTGAAAGCAAAAGAGCGATATATATGACAAGAAACTGGACTTGGATAGTACACAGCATGCTAAAACTTTCTGCTTTTTCCCAGCAGATTTAAAAAATAATCATTTAACTTGAAGTTCAGTTACTAAGCAGCATGATTTTCAGCCAAATAAGCAGATAAGCAGCAGTCACCTGAATTGTAAGAGATTCAGATTGTGGTACCTAAGTAAACTGCTGCAGGTGACTTAGATAGCAAATAAGGTAGAATGGAAGGGCAGAGAATGAGACTGAATTTATTGTTAAAGTACCTTAGCTAGATTTATTTTAGACATACAAAATGTTATTCTCCTAATTCTGGCAGGGGAGTGTCAATTTTTATTGTAAAATATTTATGTTGTTATACATGTTCAGTTAATTTTTAATTATTTTAATTTTTTTCTGCAGAGACCCACTCTGTCCTCAAGTTTCTTCTCTTACACATTCACACACTAAGGTATCAGAGTTAAAACTATCCTGGTTAATTTGTCTTCTAGTATGATTTCCACATACTACTTTTGGTTTTGAGGCTGTTGTACACTGGGGACTTACATGGGTAGGAAGCCAAAAGGAAATGATGCTCAAAACAGTGCTACAGGAACCATGTTACCCGGCTTTCTCAGTGCCACTGGTGGTTAAGTGGACTTACATTTCATTTTTGTGTTCTGAGTTTCCTCTTCTGTAAAGCATTCACAGAATTATTCAGTGTTTGGAACATCATATCAAAGTGCAAAGTATTAGAATATAATAAATTTTTTCCTTTCTCCTCTTTCCTCCCCCACCAGTATAATACTAAAGGCAGTGCTACTGTCTTTTAGGTGTAATAATAAACAAGTAGTCGAAATAACTGAGTACAGGAAGGGAAATAGAATGGAAAAAGGAGACTGAGAATAGCAGCAAACTCAATGGTCTCTAATTACAGTTATATTGAATCTTTTAGGAGGTGAGCTAAAACTTCCAAAATATTGTCCTCATTTATGAGAATACAATAAAACCCCCTTAATTTTGGATGAATATTTGTTTGGGTGAAAGTAACAAAAATATTGTTAGATCTTCCTTCTACAGGGAATTTGTAAGATGAAAATAAAAAATGCATAAAAATAGTATGGCTTTGAAGGCACGAAAATATGAAGTCCTGAAAGAAATGCACTCTTGTGACAGTTCAGTAGTTAATATCTTGATTGCCAAGAGTCTTGCTTATGCCTGAATTTATTATGAATATGTGTGCAAAACCTCCCACAAACAAATGACCGTTGGATGTATTATAATTTGGGCCTATGGTTGTAAAAGTAGCAAGATGAATATGAGTGCAAATAAAACTGAAAAATTGTGCTTCTGATAATTTGAAAAGTATCCTTGAGTCTAAATAGATGAAGAAAACAACCCAAAATAACCCACAAGACACTAGAAAAAAAAAAAAGGGGGAAAAAAAGTAATTCCTAACTAATTAAAAAAAATCACTACTTTCTGAAACAAATTGTAGCCAGCAAACAAGAAGAAATGTGCATCCATGCTGATGGCTCAGAACGGACCATACTCTGGAAGTAAGGGGAAAAGAACAACTTCAAGGTATATTATATACCTCTTTTTATTTGTAATAAAATATTTTAGTTGCTATTTTTGTCTATCAGGTTATTTTCATTCATGTATGGTTTTATATTTATATATACTTGTCTAAATAAATGTATCAAACTTTTGGTCCTGCTCAGTCAGCTCCACCATGTTCTCTGTTTGCTTGCAGAGAACATACCAAAAATTATTAGGGAACATGTGTGATTAATATTACAACTGTTCCTTTCTGCTCAAGCATTCTCAAGGCTGACAGGTAAACTCTTTTAACTCTTCAAGTGAAAGGATGCCTAAGGAGCATACATGTGGGAATTACATAATCTGAATCAACCTGAGAGAGCACACTTAGCTGGTGCAGACTGATTTGTGATCAGACTTGTGATGGGAAATAAGGCTTTTGAGTGTCTCCTTTATTTTGATGAGTCTTGGGCTCACAGGACAGGACAGAGTCAGTAATAGTGCTACAGCTTTCAGGAGTTCCAAGCTGAAAAGCTTCAGCTCTGTCAAAAGTAAATTCAAGGTTGTAAAAGCAAGAAATGGAGATCTGGACAAAAGAAAAAAGTAGAGAAATGCATAAAATCCTGGGAGCAAATTAAAATTGACACAAAATATGGACAAATGCCAAAACAGGATGAAAATTGGCTGCAAAGAGACAGAACATGTAATTAATACAGGATGAGGTTGTCTTTCAGGACCTGTAAGTCACTTGTGGACCCTCTGGACCTCTCTTGGGCAGTTCAGGGGAGACTGTCACACTATCACCACTTCAGGAGATTTAGAGGTGAAATTGTGCAGATGCAGGATGAACCCAAAGTTGTGGGAGAAAGTTGGCTAAGAGATTGGCAGCTGCACTGGGATAAGGATATACTGGAGTAAGAATTCAGAAGCTTCAGATCCTGTAGGAACTACTTTATCTTTTTATAAAAGAAAGATGAGGAGATACCCTGTGTAGCAGTTGTGTCAAACACTGTGTGTTTTGATTTTATGAAAACTTTGGTATGCTGCTTCCAGGGTCAATGAATTTTCCTAGCCAGGCATAATGATACAGAAGTTGTGGTAAGGTAGGAGTATAGCTAGAATGGACAGAGTTCTCGAAGTTAACATGGGGGGTAGGGAGAAATAGCAGAATTTAAGGCAAAGGACAGTAGCTAAAGGCAAGTTAACATTCCTGTTTCTTACTTTTACTCTGATTTAGTTATGAAGTTATTGAATTAGAAGATCATGCCAGAATCTTCTCAGTAGAAAATTGTACTGGCTTTTCTGTCCTCTACATTATAATATGTAAAGCCCTGTAATTGTTTACATAGAATACAGTAAAGGAATCTTACATAAAGTGAGAAATTGCCATCAATGTGTCTTTCATATGAATGCAAGCAATGAAGTTGCATTAGGTAAATAACTTTGCTTATTCTTAAAAATAGCAAATACGCTATATTTTTGTAGATGTTAAAATTATTATTATACATTTAAAACCCAAGGTCTGCTTTTTTTTTCAGTTCAAAAGCAAGAAACCTGGAAGTACAAAGTGTTGATGCTGTTGCAGCACTGGGGGATTGCACAGATTTTTCTCTAGCAAAAACAATAAGCAAAGTCGAGTCAAAACTAGAGAAAGGAGTCTTACCAGATTGTGTAGATGATGATACTATTCCAAGTGCTGGAAATGAAATTGGAGCAGGTAGGTTTCCTCCTGTGGTTAAGTAGTTTTATTCTTCCTTCCTCACTGTTAGAAATGGGTTCTCCTGCAGGAGTTTCTGTAGGAATTGCAGGGAAAGTTCTAATGATCTTTAGTTAAAGGCAAAAGAACAGGAAGGTTTTTCTTCTTTATGTAATCCTAGAGAAAGATCAGATCACGTATGAATAATCATGTGAAAAAGTGAGTTTTTATTTTATTTTTACCTTTGTAGGAAGATACTTGGGTGGTTACATATGTCAAATTTGTTCCTGACTTTTGATTCATTTCATTGCGGGAACAGACGTACGTGATGCTAAGCTTCTGTTTCCAGATAGATTAACTCCTGTTCTTTACAGATTCTGCCGTTTGAGGAAAAAGCCTTTCCTCAGATCAGTGCTGTGGATCTTAGTGAATGGCTTAAATGAAGTAATGGTTCAGCTACAGTGCTTGAATGAGAATCCTCCAGCTACTTTCCCACTCCACATGGTGTGTTTGTGTTTGTCCTAGAAATAGAATAGGAAAGGGGATTGCAGTATTTGCCAATGAAGTTAAAGGAATGATGCACATCTGCCTTTTTGGCTCAGATGTAATAAAAGTGAGTTTATATAGTTTCTTACAATGGTAAAGTAAGCATGAAGTCAGAGATTCACTGCAGTAGTACAAAATGCCCCAAACCTCCTCTTTTAATCCAACAGTTTGAAGTAAAGGTAGAAAACTAAATAGGACCTTGTAACAGAGCAGGCTGATCCCTTAGTTGGAATCTCTCAGTAAAGTGATTCCTTGGGCTTATGTGCCTGTGATAGTTTTTAGGCCAATGGCTGATAAGGTTCGATAGCATTGTCCTTTCCCTCAGCTTCTTGCAGTGCTTATCTTGGACTTAGGTTCCATACCTTTATTTCATGATCAGAGGTTGTCACAGTGCAGCCGTTTTTCTGCCAACACAGGATTTTACACATCATTTTTCTCAAGGCCTGTTTTTGTGGGTTATAATTCAACTCTGTGGTAAGAAGCAGTGGTAGAAGCACACAGACACATAGAAGGCTGAACATGAAGCTCTATTTTTATCTAATATAGCCACACACATACGAACAAAATACCTGACTCTGTTGTCACACTTCATGTTAATCTTCAGATTACCTTAGGAATTCAAGACAACTATTCATTCAATCAGAACATTAAAATCTTGCCTACCATTCTCTAAACTGCTGGCTACTTTACAAACTAAGACCATCCTATTAAGCGATACCCCTCGCCTTATCAGCCTCATCAGGTGATTAAAAGCAACCCATTAGGAAACTAGTTGTTTAATTATCTTTACCTCTTGTGAGAATTCAAACTAGTTTTGCATCATAGCCACCTCCAAAAGCTGATCTGGTCCTAGCTGTGCTCTTGGGTTTTCAACAAGGCTCAGTAGTAAGCGCTCTTAATGACACAGAGCTGTCTAAACTGGAAGAGGTGTTGTGTGTGGACTGAGTAAAAGAGGAACCAAAATGGTAAAAAGAAGCAACTGTGTTTTGGCAGGTAGTGGTATAGCCATTGAGTGCTCTGCATGGAGCTTACATTGTTCAATATAAAGAAAAATAATCTGGAAATAAAGAACATAGCTGGTAAATTTGCATATGAAACAACTTAGGCTAGTTAAAACTGACATTGAAGTGTTCTAGAGGAATCTCAGTACTGAGTGAGGTGACAGAATGCAGGTTTATATTCAGCATTAAAGTGTGCACAGCAATGCTGAGAAACCACCTCCAGTTACACCTACTTCTGAGCTGGACTTTGTTTAGTTATGACCAATTAAGACATCTCCAAAAGCATAAACTTAATGTTTAATGGTGGAAAAGGCAAAGTGATTGTTAGAAATCCTTCAGAAGATAACAGGAAACAAAATATTGTGCTGTTAGAATTATGCTATTCTATAATTGATACTACCCCATCTTGAGTATGACACACAGTTCTGCATAGCCCATCTCAAAACCAGGATCTAAGACTAGGAAGGAATATATAGTAGCAGTTAAAAGCATGGGACAACTTGAATTTGAATCTTCAGTCTGAAAACAAAACAAATGAGGGCAGTATAAAAAATTCCATGATGAAAACAGTAATGGGAAGGGAAAAACTGTCTTTTTGTAATGCAAACACTAGTAAATGCCCCATTAAATTGGATTTAAAGCAAGCTATACAAAGTGTTTTTCTTTCACACAATGCATAATTAAATTAGCCAACTTATTGCCACAGGATATTGTGAATGTCAAACTACAATATGTTTTATTATGAAGAAAATCAAGCAATAGTATAGAAGTACCTGAAAGAGTATTAACTTGGTGGCTTCAATATGGTCTCCATCTCAGAACAGCTACTTGTTACTAGAAACTAGCAAGGATGTAACAGGAGGAAAAAAGTTGGTCTGTATCTTGGTTTTTTGGTGGTGTCTTCCTAAATCCTACCTAAAATTGGCCTCTGCAGAATTGCAACTTAATCTGCAACTGGCAGTTAAGAGAAGGTGGCTGAAATTAAAAGAATTCCTCTTCCAACAAGTGAACACATGCAATCATCCATCCCTTCCATGCAGCTCTTGATAATCCTCCTCTACTTTATTCTTTTCCCCTTGTACCTATGGTGAATAATGGTTTTTCTTATTTGCTCAACTTGAGCCTCATACTGTTTCCATGCTTTGTGCCTGTGCAAGTTCAGGGGGAGTTCCATGTGAGTGATCTGGGGAAAGGGTGGGGAATACAGGGTAAAAGAACGTAATTGTTCACACACAGCTTGTTTTATCATGACAGTAGTACATTTCTTAGCTGTCCAAGAGCAATAAAGTACTTCATTTGGAAAAAACATCTGATTAAATTAATTTTAGACTATTAAGTGAATAGTGTACTTTAAAAAAGCACAGTTTACTCTGTGGGAGGGGTGTTTACCTGTTAGGAGGGTTTTGCATTCTGCATTTAATTCCTTGTGAACAGTTTAAAACTACTTTGGGTGTAACCATGTAAATTGCAACTACAGATTGATTGCAGTGTAGATACACCCTACAATATAGTTTTCTTGACGTCAATCTCAAGGAATGCTGTAATGTATAGCATAGTATGCCAAAAGCTTCAATTTTGAATTATGAGTCTTTTATATTTTAAAGATACTGAGTTCAGTCATTAGAAGAAAAATCTATGCAAAGCTTTGCCTAAGAGTGAGAAACCTGAAATACTTATTTAGGAATTTGAGTAATTTTCCTCTTTCTCTTAATAATTAAAAACAGTGTAGTGTGTTTTTAAAAACAAGATAATGAAAGTGAGTTCTTGTATCAGTCTTGCTTCTTTACTGCATCGAATAATGAGTACTCGTGGATATTAAATACAACTTTTTATGTTCACAGAAGCTCAAGTAAGATTTCTTAAGGCAAAGTTACGCGTTACACAAGAAGAGCTGGCTAGTGTAGTACGTGAGTGCAGAAAAAAGGTGAGAGCTGAGTTTTCTTGTCTGTAGAAATGGAGTAAGTTCCCCTGTAACAAATAACATAATGGAATTCCCTCAGCCTTTCCTTTTCAAGTATTAAGAGATAAGGGTCTTCTTTGTTTAGATTTTGTAAGAATTTAGAATCAAGAATAGTAATTTCTCCATTTGTATGATCTTGGGCTAAAAGCTTGCAGGCAGGAAAGAACCACTGGGAACGAAGATATGCCCCAGCTATAGGAACACCGGTGTTGCAGAGTGCCTTAGCTGTTACTGCTGGGATGGAGAGCATTAGCAGAGCCTCAGAAAAAGGAGGAGGAGAAGCTAGCAGTCAAATATGGATTTTGGTACACAGAGAGGAGTGGTGCCTGGAGCTGATCTCTGATCCAGTTCAAGTGGAATACTGTAATCAAAACAGAAATTTGGCTTTCTCCATTCTTCAGATTGTACTTGATGCAGAGGACTGTATTTGGAATTACATGTTTGGGCAGAACAGGCTGAAGTTAAGGCATTGTTGAGCTACACTTATGTTTTAGTGTTAGAGTGTACTACAAGTGAGTTTTATGATCTGCACTGTCTAGCAATATGTTTTTAGGTAATGCTTAAACATCTCTTGAACTGTAAAACCTTAAATAGTTAGTGTCTGCCTGCCAGAGGGGCCACCTCTTTTTCATGTATTTGTAATCAAGGAAGATTTTTGAACTAACTTTCCATTTTCCACTATTAGATCATTCTTAGTTGTAGTCTCTCATCTTCAGAATGCTTTTCTGCACCTATTCCTCAAGCCTAAATGTGATGATGGCATTCAGAACATATGGCAAACTACCTATATTTTTTCTCTCATGCTTTTAGTTTAGAGTTAAGGAGAAGGATGATCTTAAATAAGTTTTGTGAGATAAGTACCTGGAGAAAATCTTTGAAAGGAATTAGGTTTTGATATTTTATATCTGTACTTTATCCTTTAAAATATAATTTTGTCAGTAGCTATTGAACTTCATATTTTCATGCCAAAAATACCACAGAATTCTGTTACTATAGCAGGTGACAGAAGATGACCCAGTACTTATTCTTGTCATGGTCCCATAGCACTCTGTATCTAAACATGTTGTCTTGGGTTCTAGTTTCTCTGGTCTGAAAATATCTTTATTACATTCAGAAGATCACAAAAATTTCAGATACACAAAGCCTTGAGGTAGATTCTGGTTTTGTTCCAATTCACAGTCCAATTGTTCTAAGGAAGCAGTAAATCTGTTTTAAGTCTAAAGAACTAGGAACTTCTGAGGTGCATGTGGGCACATGAAACTTGGAGTAAAGCATGTGAGAAGCATGTATTCCTAGTTGCTGGGAGAACAGGAGAGGAAGATCTGTTTTCATGGAAATTCCATTTCTGTGTGTGCCTTGATTTCTTTTTCTTAAAGAAATGAAGGGCATAATGTATCTCTGAAGTAACATTAATATTCACTTACCATGTTTAAAAGGTTAGAAAAGAAAAATGCATTGAAATTAAAATGCCTAATGTGGGATGTAATTGCCAGTAAGGTCATGAATCTAATACAGGATTTACTTGATGTTAAGAGAATCTTGAATTTGAATACTTGATGTATCCCGGATCATTAGCTTGCTTTTAAGTGAAAACCAGATAATCTCCTAAAACATAATGGATTGATTTATCAGTAGTTATATTCTGTTCTTTTTCCAATTTTTCCTAACGAGTGCATTTAGCTGTTCCCACAAAATGTCACAAAATATCTGTGTGCCTCTGTTATTCACACTATTCTGTAACATCTTCATAGTTCTCAAAACCTCTGAACTAGGAGAAATTAAATATTTTACATACTGCTATAAGACACTTCCAAGTAAAAGCCTGCAGAAAATTAAATAAGGAAAGTGTTCCTATCTTTTGAATTGTTGTCCTGGTAAATCTGTGTTTTGTTTTCTTAGTTTCTCGTAGTTCCTTCCTCTTTGAAATTGTTGTGAAGTCCATCATGAAGGATCTGCAAGTTTAAAAATAACAATTTTTAAACTAGTGATCTCCATATGTACAATACATATATATTTACTGTCTTTTATTTACAAAATGTTACTATTGCATTATCCTGCTGCTTCCTTGCAATAATCGAGTTGGGGTTTCTTTGTGTTAATTACTGTCAAACAGGATGATGAAAATCAGAATTTAAAGTCTCAGCTTAAAGAAACTGAAGGAGAAATTGCCCGACTGCAACGAACCATCAGTGTGCAGTGTTCTCAGAGCGAGAAGTACAAAGCGTTGTCACAAGAAGCAAGCAGAAAAAGTCAAGGGTTGCAACAAGAAGTCACTGCTCTAGAAAAGGTATTGCAGATGTTAGTCTCATTTATCTCATAAAAGGGGGAAAGTACTGCATCACATCCCCCTAGCTTGATAGATGTGTTTCTACTGATCCCATTAGTGTTTCAATCTGATAGTAGTTTTAGAAATTGTAATTTAAATGGTCTAATCACTTTCTGAAAGGAGGAAGTAATGTATTTTACAAATTGCTTTTCTTCTGCTTCCACCATCATATATTTCTGTATTTTAAAATAATTAAGTTCTTGTGTAAAAGACCCACAAGAGACAAAATAACTGTTTCAGAAACCACTGTCAAATTCACAGAGGAATCTTGAAAAATACAGGGAAATTTTATTTTTCTGGTTTTAATTGTAATGGTCAAAAATGACTTCTGGTAATAAGAGTTTTATTGTCAACTGCAGAACCTGGTGAACTTTAAAAAAAACAAACCAAAAGCTTACCTGTGGCTTACATTAGTGTCTCTGCAGGTAGAGGAAAGGATGTGTCTTTGGTCTTGAAAATGAAATAATCTAACCTGTCTCCTGCTGTAGGCCACATATGCAAAATTGTATAGGTGCCTAGTTGTAGCAGATGGCTGCATATACAGCTTTGCTTGTTTGAAACTTCATCTAACAGCAGCATGTGGTTTAATTACTCAGAGTGGAAGAGGCTGACTTTAAAATCATGTGATACATATAATATTGAGTCGCACATGTAGTATAACCAGGAGAACGTTTCTGTTAAAAACCTGGGGAAAACAGAACACAGCTCAGCCTGACACAGTCTTGTTAAACTTCCATTAAATCATATTACACATTTGTGTAGGCATGCTTTCTTAAGCTTTGTAGTTCTAGCATTGTAATTTCAATCTTAAGTTTTGTAGTTCTAGTGTTTTTAAACTAAAATGTTTAAAGGTTGTGTGTTCTTTTATGCAGATTCTTGGAGGTTTTAAGTTCCCTCTTGCAGGGGGGTTGGACTAGATGATCTTTTGAGGTCCCTTCCAACCCTTGGGATTCTGTGATTCTGTGATTCAAATGAGTACCCTGATGGTTGATTCTGTCAGCAAATAACAGAAGTACTCATACTGTTCATCAGCTCACAGTAAATAGGACTAAAAGATTTACAAAATCATTTAGGCCATTCTCTTAAACCAGGACAGGACAGATGATATCCAAACCCTCCTGCAAATAAGTTTAGCCTATACTTAAAGCCTTCTGTGATGGTAATTTCCATAATTTCCTTAGACAGTCTATGTTGGTTCTTATACACAGCCACAGTTAGAAATTTTATCCCAGTATTTAGATGTCTGTTGTGATGAAAAGTTTATTCACTTGTGCTGTACAGCTGCTATATCCAAAATATGGTCACTTTGCTCTGCATTTACCATCCTCAGTTGCTTCTGTTGTTCCTAATAGATTTTGTTTTCTAGAATTTCTCAAAGTTACTGATCAGACACGATCATGACAAATAGTGGTACTTGTTTAAAATACTAATAAGGCATAAAAGGCAAGTGTATGTAATGAGTGGTTCTCTGCTAATTCAGAAATTATTTTACTTTTTTTTTCTGATATAAAAAAATATCTACCAAACCCATGCATTTAAAAATAATTTTGCAGAAACTGCTTAAACCTCCTATGGACTTGGCAATCTGAAAACTGGTTTATTCTGTAGTTATGAAGTATTATTCAACACCATATAATTAATGTGGCTGTAGATTACTTCTAGACATACATGTAAAGATAATTTCCTGTGAACATGGGCCTGAATTTGTACTGCTGTGCCTGTAGACTCAAAACTCACACTTTCAGTATGGAGAAAGCATAGTTGAGATAGCACAAATATAATCTCTGATTTTTGGGCTTTTACTGCTTTTGTTGTGATTTCTGCTGCAACATAAATGATAGAAGACTCCGATTGTGATATGTGCTTTCCCAAGCTTCCTCAGATATCCCAGAATTTCTTCAATTTCATTAATCCCCCAGCTACTTTTTCTTTCATGTGCCTCGGCACAGATTCTCACCTGGTTTTCACAATTTACCTAAAACATGGTAATGAGTTTATTTTTAATTCTCATTCTTCTGGTGATTGGACTCTTGAATATTTCTGCTGGAACACCCACCTCGGGCAGCAGCTGAGTGCTGATGCTGCACAAATCTTCCACCCTCTTTCCTGCATCTTCTTTTTCCCCATCTCATTGATCTAATAAACGACATCACCTTTTCTGTCTTTTTTCACTGCCTGTCTACAAGAACATTCTTTCCTCCGTTTTCTCTCTCACTTGTTAGTTCAATCTGTTGTAGTGTTAGATAAAGATCAGGGAAACACTAAGGTTGTTCTCTTACTCCTTTTAAGGCTTCATGCAAGGGTTTTATAATTTGCCTTGAAGGAGGGCTTGACGTTAAGCAAACATCATCTCTCAAATGTTTTTGGGGGTGGACAGGTGTTGCTGAGCTTTCTAAAGATAGAAGTGCTGTATATGCTTGCTACTGGGAGAAAAGCAAGCCTGCTGGGCGGGTTACTTGTGGACAAGCTCTCTGGTGTCACAATCCCTGTTGATATTTAAGTGCGTCAGCCATGCCAGAACAGGGGAAACAATCCAGGGATGGAAATGGGATGCAGTTTTAAAACACAGTAATGTGCTTCCCCCACACACACTTAGAGAAACATTACATGAGAAAATTAATCCAGCTTTTACTTCAAATATTGAAGAATTGGCAGAAACCTTGCCTACTTACAAAGTTAAATACTTATTTCAGGCATTTTTAAGATTAAAACCATCCTCACTAGATGACTTACGAAAAAGAAATCCTTGATAAGGTATTATGTATGACAGTAAATGTCAAAAGGCCCTAAAAGAATTATTATAATTCTTTCAGTAAATGATATGATTAGCTGATACGTAATTTGCATTGCATGGAGACTGTGGTTTTGGTCATTAAATGCTTGGAAGGCTGCATACCAAAGCTTTTCATATTAATGCAGAATAAAGTACATAGCACAGAAGGTTTAGTTGACTCTTTATAGCTTCATCATCTTGATACAAGACAGATTGGTTTGCAGGCTGTGCAGCTTGTTTTCTTTGGGTCAGTCTCCAGCAAATGGGTTTGCATTCCCTGATGATGCAGGTGCTGTGGGGGGACTCTGCTGCTCTACTGGCTGGGCTCTTTCCCATGTGGTTTGTAATCAGTCAGATGGACAGGTTAGCGACAAAAACCTTGAAGCAATATCTGGTTTTGTGCACTCTTAGAGGAGGCACATTCACCAACAGGATTTTGGAGGGTCAGTGAGATGCATCTTACTCTCCCATATTCTTCATCCATTTTGGAGAAAACTGTGAGCTTCCTAGAAATACCTGTTACCATCATAACTTTACCGGTGTCTTTACTGCATACACTTGGCCCGTTAGGATGTATTTCTTGGATAAGTAATGTGGAAATCGTAAGTAACCACAAGAGGTGGTGTGAAATGGAGAAAATATAACAGTTACTCAGAAATAAGTCTGAGGATAAAAGGTTAACAACAAGCCCCCTCTCTACCCTGATCTGCTTAAAAGAATCTTTCTGTGCCCATTACTAATAATTTGACAAAGACAATGACAAGATGTTCTCTTTCTGCCAGAATTGTTTATTTCTTCTACTTTGTCTTTTATCTGTATTCCCTGATCTTTAATCTCATTATTCTGTTCCTCAGCTTGGTCTCTTTTTCTCATTTCCCCACATACAGCACTATGAAATACTATCATCAGAGACAAGAGAGAACTGTTCTGATTGTTGCCATAATCACTTGATGAGCTATTTTCTGCTAGATGAAATAGTTCCTACCCTTAGCCACCTTCAGGAGGCTGTTTTAACTTTTTGGCATGCAGTGATCTCTGGGGAAAAGAGGTAAAAGGAACATGTAGGAGAGAGCAGCTGGGGATACCAGCCACCCTTCCAGAGTCTGCCACAGAGGGCACATACTGATGGGTTTCTTCTGACTGAGCATACAGGTTTTCCAGTCAATCCTGTGGTCTTACATGATCAGCTCCACAACTGTTCTGAGAGAACTTTAAAACAAAGATTATAAAGATCCCTTTACAAAATTTCAAAGGAGAAGGGGATGTTTTGATGGTGTAATTAATTGTCTTTGAGACAGATTCTATCTGCAGGCCAAAGAAGCCCACAGGCTCTTCAGTTTTTAAGGGTGAGCCTTGCTGTAAATGTGATGTCTGTATGGGATTCAGTAAAATAACATTATTCATAATGTTTGTTTTGATTCTTTCCTTCTTAAATAGGAATTGGAGAATCTAAAGCGCGTACAAAAGCAGGCCACAAGCAGTCAGAGTGTAACAGAGGTTTGCTTAAACAGGGCCCTTGAAGAAGCAGAAAAGTATAAAGTGGAGCTGAGTAAACTGAAGCAAAGTAACAAGGTACAGTGGCTTAGGAAAGCACATTTTGATCTGTAATCGATCAGTAATGCTAAAAAGAGACAAACGGCTCAATCAGCTTTGGGAGCATCATATCTCTTACAGTCTTGAATTAACTTAGAGTAAGGCTTGATGAGTTATCTCAGACACTACTGCAACCTATGCAGGAGGAAGAAATGTCCAGAATAAAGTTACCACCTTTCTAATTTTCCCCATTTGTGTGAAAATTAGATGTGCTCAGAAGAAGCGAGAACTACCCACACACACGTGATACATACACACAGGCAAACCACAGCTTTATCTTTGAGATTTTGGGGTTTTAAGTTTTGATGTGGAAATATTTTGATTTATCCCATATCTTTTCAGGAATGTCACGTGTGGCTACTGTTTGTCATTTTGTGATGTAATGCCAAGTTTTTTGCATTGGCACTTCCACAAATTATGCATTTCTCCTTTCCTTCTCATGGTAGGATGCAACTAACCAAGAACTCAAAATAATTGAAGAATTAAAAGCAGAGAAAAAGAAACTGCAGAAGGAAAAAGAAGAGCTAATGACGGGTTTTAAAAAGCAGTTAAAGTTAATTGATATCTTAAAGAGACAAAAGGTAAGGACCAGGTATTCTATTTCAGTTAACAATCTCTAGCTAAATGTGCCTGTTGTTAGGTAAGGTTAGGGTTGTAAACTGAAGCCCCAAGACTGGGAGGTTTCAATGTGAGGCAGCAGCAGCCTCACTTTTTTCAGTGTATATTGCTAACATTTTGCTTTATAGCAGAGGCTGGTCTCCTTTTGAATTGACCCCATTCCTAACTTGAAGCATATCCTGTCATGGTGAAAGATTACTACTGACAAACTTTAGGACTGAGAGTATCTGTTTGTCCCAGAACAAATACTGTTCAGGTAACCCCAGCAACTCCCTTTGCTGCTGTGTCAGTAGAATCCATTTTAGTGATTGAGATTTTAGTTCCCCCTCTCCAGCATATTACTTGTCATAGCAGCAGCTGTAACAGCGTGCCCTCTCAGGAGTGAGCCGTTACATTTTAGACCTACATTCTTCCTGGGTCCTCAAAGCGTGTCCTTCTCTATCAGCACTGTTTATTTATATTCTGAGGCATGCTGTACATGTACAACTCTGCCCAGGTGCAGATCCTTGTGTGTCAGACGAAAAAGGAGAGAGTACTTATATCCCAGGTGTGAATTTACTAGACTGGACAAGGGGAGTTGATCTCCTTTTGTAGTTCATGGAATATCATACACACTTTGAATCACAGAGGATGTAGTAACATCTACATGGCTGCATGGCTGTTCCCATCCACCCTGACTTGCAGGTAGCCTTATTTTGAAAAGCGTTTGAGTCTACATTCATATCTCACTCCATCCCTCTCCTCAGAGCGTAAGAGGGCAGAGGTGAGTGCCTTTCAGTTTCTTTAGCAGCTGAAGCTGCAATTATAAAGAAGATAGACAGTAGAATACCTGCTGACAATTCATGCTGAATAATCAGTGATACAGCTTTCATAGAAAAGGTGTTTCTCAAAAAGTGGATTAATACTTCAGATAGACTAGAGCTAAAGAGGTCTTTACTATCACATTCAATAAAGCTATACTGATGTCCCAAAAAGGAGGGGTGTTTTACTCAGAAAGAGAAACCTGGGACACTACAGAGTGGGTAAGTACCTTGTATTTCTCAAAATACATTTTCAGCATAGACCTGTCAAATGTGCTTTGATGATACGAATTGAAAGAATCTATGAGTTTACATGAAAGAAAATTAAACTGAGGGGAATGCTTACTATACAGGTTGCCTAAATCAGTTTTCCACTTACTGATGCACTTAGGCCTTACTAGTTCCATCACACCTTTCACTTACCCAATACTTGGGATCGTATGCTGTCATTTCTGTCAGCTTTTCCCTCTGAGGCTGAACAAGACACATGCAGAGATAGAGGTTTCACAAATGACTGCACAAGATCTGAACACCGCAGAGTGGTTCACTACGAATTGCTTACTCTGTTGAATCTAATAGGATTCATTTTGGGGTGGAGTTAACTGCTCTTCTTTCTGCATTCTCAAAGCAAAGCAGTTGGAAAGTTAATACAGCAATGTCTGGTGACTTTTTGAGCAGAAGCACCTTAGAAGGGCCAGCCTCTGCGATAAGAAAACTGAACATTTTATTTACCCTTTGAGCACTGCAGTGATCACCAGACATTTTGTAAACACTCTGGAAGCTGTTGAGCCCCCACCAAGGAAGAATAGTTTTGTATGAAGTAGCAGCTTCATGTAACAAAATACACATACTTATCCTAAGAATGGGAACTGCAATATGGAAATTTACCCTTGAAGCTGGAATGCCTCTCCAACACAGGATGAGGGAGGGCAGGTAACTGGAACAAGAGAAACTGTGGCTGCTCCTGCATTTCCGGTGGAACTTTTCTGGCAGTAATAGGATGCAGAGGGATCTTGGGGATTCATCTAACAAAAATTGTGCTAGCTTAGCTTTTGGCCAGCCCTTCTAGCTCTTCGTGTTTATTTTGAGAACTCCCTCAAAATCTGCTCTATGTGTGAGGTAGGACATTATCCTGTGGAACATGAATTCATTGAAATGGGTGTCAAAGAGCAGAATTTGTTTGACCATGGACCAAAACCATAGTCTCAGATCAATACCACAAAACTTCATTAAATATGTTTCTGAAAAAAATTACACATACTGTATCAGAACAGCAGAAAGTAGAGGAAGCCACTTACCTTTTCTTACAAAAACTGTCATTTACTCACAGAAGGATGTTGTTAGCTGCCCTTCCAGATCAGGCTATGACTGAAGAACCTGAAAGAGAATGGTGCTAATTCTGCTTCCTGTACCTTCTGGCAGTAGGCACAGGGGAGGAGCTGCTAAAGTTCCCATGTGCTCTACCTGTGTAACTACCCAGAGAACTTCCAATCTGCTTCACACAAGGCTTTTGTTGAATTAATGAGGAAAACCTGGTTTGGGCCTTTTGTGCAGTGTTTGTGTGGCAGATTCAGATGCACGTGGCAGATATAGCAAGCCTAAAGGTGAGGGTAAGAATGGCAAGAGGGGAAAATCCCCAAAAGGTGTTAAGTAGCAGCAGTAGGATGAGCAGCAGCTGGCAGCAGGGAGCTGTGGGTGCTCCAGGTGGTCTCTGCAGACCACCCTCTGTCTTGAGAATTTAATAGGAAGTCTTAGTTTTAAAAAGGATTAAGGGAAGTTAGTCTGAGCTTTACAGAGCTGGAGCATATTACAGTACCCATGGGAACAGTCCTTTTGAACTGACAACAGGTCTATATATTAGAGTATGTATGTCAAAAAACCACCCCAAACCCCAACATAATGGACTGTTTGGAGACATGAATTGTTTCCTATTCTTCAAAACGTAATTATTTTATTAAAATTTGCAGTAAAACTATTTAGCTGGGATACTTTCCTAGGTAAAGAGCTGATGCAGCAGCGTGGTGCTGAGGATGTATGGCCTCTGCTGTGACATCAGCTGAATGGAGCCCAGGGAGCTTTCGGGGCTTCCTGTTGTGCCTTTTTAGCTGGCAGTTCTGTGCAAATACACTGCCTGTTTAGTATTTGTTTTCTCATCAAACAACAATGATCTTGGCAACATTTCTCCAACCGGTTGCATTATTTGAACAGGAAATAGATTTGTTCTGCGTTTTAAAAGTTCTGTTCAGTTTGCTTTTCATGTGCTATATTCTGTGTAGTAGAAATAAAAATCAGACTACTGAATGATTTTTAAACACGTACATATGTACATGCGTGTGTGGGTGCATAATGGACCACAGGTGTATGGTGTGATACGTGGCAACACAGTCACCAGTGGTCAGCTCCAGGCATTTCCTGTTAAGGTGCAGTACAGTTACTCTTTGTTTTATGCTGATGACTAATTTTTAATGGTGGCATTTTGTTAAAATCCTCAGTTAACATCCAGTCATGCATATCAGAAGCACCAGCACGCTGAAGCTTAGTGATACATTTGATTTGTAGTAGTTTTAAAGTGCAGCTGTGTATCAATCAGCTTGAAAGAGCATATACCAGTTTTCTTACACGTGCTCTTCAGAGGTCACAGGAGCTGGCAGATTTTCAGGAATCTCCAGTGCCTCACTAAAAAAGAGATACTTGTAAAGCACTGTAAGGAACTAGGAAAGGCCGTTGGTCCTGTTTTACTAGAGCTGCAGGTGCAAGGTTTAGCTTAAAATTTATCACATTATCCCTACACTATAAATCTTTGCAGGAAAAGTACAAGTAGCAGCCTCAGCTGGAACAGGGGCACATCCACCCAAACCGGCTGTTAGGCAGGATTTTGTATTGGTCACTCACTGGTTTACCTTCTGCTCCTAAGTTTATTTTCTTTTTTTTCCTTTTAAGATGCACATTGAAGCTGCTAAGATGCTTTCTTTTACTGAAGAGGAATTCATGAAAGCTCTTGAGTGGGGAAATAATTGATTCCATAAAAACACAAGTTGGATGGTACAGTATTTTGGCACCATATAGGAATGGTTGTTAATTGTTACTACCTGTATATCCCAGTGAATTGATTTTCCTTATGTTTAAATTGTTTAATCCCTGTAAGACTGAGAGCTTGTGTTGTATTATCACATGAAATACAAACCTCTACTCTCCATTCTGTAATAAGTGGAAAAGCACAGACTACACAAGGAATATTCCAGTATGTGAACTTTGTTATCAGTTTGCTCTGTTTTAGCATTTTAAACTGTACCTTACCTAAGGTAATATCCTGTCCAAAGAAGTCAGGGTTTAGTCTCAGAAAATTCCTTGTTGGAACAGAAATAAATTACTGGGTGATCCAGTTGAGAAGAAAATGTCATGTCCTTTTTAAAACACGTGGTTGGAAAATTGGCCTTGTCTGTTCTCTGTAACAGATCCCCCCTCGGAGCTGGTTGGTCTGGCATCTAATTTAAGCACCACCAGCTCTTTTATAGAAATGACCATAACTTGTTTTAGCTGTTACATCTTGCACCCTGGCTGGCAAAACCACCCATGAGACTGCCCCTCACTCCCCAGACAGGCTGCAGAACCTGCTGCAGTCCTGTTCTGTAGAGCTGGCACTTGAGTCAAAGTGAAAATATTAAATCTCTCCCTGGCCAGCAGCTGCTGCTTTGGGATGCAGTCAGGAGCGTTCATGGTGCTCCGCAAGCATAAAATTTCATTGTGTCATCATTATAATTAAGAACTAGATAAAAATTTAAGTGTAGATGGGCTAAGAATATCATGTGAACATTACTGCACAGGAACAAGAAAAGATGGTGCTGCTTGAATGAGCTTTGGCCAAGTCTCAGCTATTTTAGCAGATTCCTCCCTCAGAGTAACTGAACAGGAACGGGCCAGATAAACAGTAGGTTTATGCACTGAAAGAAAGGTATAAACGGTGGTTCTGACCTCAAAATGGAAAAATATCTCTGTGTAGATCCTACCAGCAAAGTAACAGGACTTAACAGTGAAACAACTAACTCAGATACACCCCTCTGAGATGAGATGTAGCTACATCTAGATGAGTATTTTAATAGCACTTTTTAATAGCATAATGCCAGTGTAGCTAAATCTTCTAAGTTACAAACAGAAATAGTGCATTGATAGAACCTTATGTGAATTTGCAGTAGCTTAGGTTTCTGCAGAGTTGCGGAAGAAAACATTTTTAGTATTGCTACTGACTAAGACTAATTGAGCACTCTGTAACAGTTTATTGATGCAAAATGCAGAGCTAAATGCCCGTCAGTTTAGAGCCCCAGTCTTAAAATGGAGACTTGTTATGATGTTAAAAAGGAGTTCCTCAATGTTAACAGCAAATGGAAGTTTTCATTAGAAATCCGGTGACACCTAGTGGCAAACCCGGAGATGAGATGGGGAAGTTTCAGCTCTCTTGTGGAAGTGCATTGCCTCTTCTCTTCTGATATGCCAGTCTAAAATCCTCTCCAAGCATATTGATGTCACCTTCATCTCTGAGTATTCCCTGCAGTAAGGGGAAAGAAACACACATTGGAAGGTAAAACACAGAGAGATCTCTGAAATTTTCTAGGGAAGAGAGTGCTGTAGCTTGTATCCTGGTTCTGGTGTCACTTTTGAAACAAACAGCCCTGAGAACTGTCACAAAACTTCATGGATGAGTTTAAATTCAAACGGGTGTGCTGGGTGCTGACCTAGAACTGCCTCTTTTGTTTTTCACACAAACGATGGCAAGAACTGCGTACAGATTCCTGCATGAGCAATGCACAAACGACAACATTCATCTGCATTCTCTTAATGGAAGCGTTCATAGTCGGCATAGCATAGGTCAGTGAAATCAAGAGGAGAAGCTCTGGCTGAGGTAAGGCTCTGTCTCCACCTTTAGTTGTACTGAACTAGCCCATACAAAGACATCATTCTGGAAATCACCTGATGCTGAACAACTTCATCAGAAATTACGTTTTGGGGAAGGGAAGCAAGGGAACCTGGAAATCGGGATCTTTAATTCTAAATTAATTTTAGGGCTAAAAATGTGTATGACCCACAGAACATGCTTAAGGCAGCACTTAAGAAAAAAAATAAACTACAAATTGCATTTATATTTATATAAATATATATAATTTTATATTTATATGTATAAATATAAATTGCATTTATATTTAGAATTAGCACTTTTCTATTTAACCATTTTGAGCGAAGTAACATGATGTACGACTACAGGATTCAGACACAGTGTTGAAGTAGAGGAAAGAACAAAGCAGAACGTCAATATCATGGAGCAGGCGTGAGCCCTGGACACTGACATCACCAAGACTTCCTACAGCAACAAATTCAAACCAGAAGACTATACCAGAATATTGCCAATTAGGGTTATCTTTTACTAAATCTACATTAGAAAATAATTCACTTCAAATGTTACAAGTTCATGACCAAATCAGTGTATTAATATTTGAATAAAAATTACACTCCATTTACAATGCTTTCCAGTATTGAAGAATTTCTTTAAAGAGTAAGAAATGTAAATGCATTTCCAGATCCCTACAGCAGCTCCTTGTTCATTTGTGTCCCACTAGGTGATCCTTCTGATTACGAAGTTTAATATAAAATAAATTGCAGTTTGTTCCTGTTACAGTGACTTCTTCCATCTTTTTAACTCTAACAGACGCATGGATGGATGGATGCAGTGAGCTCTGAAACACAGCAGAGTCAATGCCTTGCTCCTTTGGGAGCGGAAGACTCGGAGGAGAAGCCAACACTGTAGGAAATTGCTCCCCAGACCTCAACTGAGAAGCACGGTGGAAATAGGGTTTAAGATACAGCAGACCCCTTTCCAGCGAGCAGAGCCCTGCTCTAGAACTTACATGCCGTACTCCAAAAACTGGACATGCAAAACACTGTAGGAGCTTTCCACAAGATCTGTACAAGGCATCCGCATTGCAGTAGAGCCCAAAGTCCCTCATACAGAAAGAGTATTTTGGCAAATTGCTTCCCAAATCAAAAAGAAAAAAAGAAAGGAAAAAGGAAAGGGTGAGCTCAGGAGGGCTGACGCAATAAAGGACACCCACCGACTCCACGGATTCACACAGCTCTGCAACTTTAGCTTAAACAGGGCAAACATTTAAAGCACTGAAAATACAATTCACTTACTGGAGGAAGATAACCCAGTAATTTAGATGCGTGCTCCTTCAAGAGTTTCTGTCTCTCTTCTTCAACAATTGCCTGGAACTTCTCTTCTCTCTTCGCCTCTAACTGTCTTTCTTCAAGTTCCCGCTCCTACAGTAAAGAAGTTCTCATAACGGTGCAGTTTCAGCTCTCTGAACATTTGCTTCCACCAATATCCACCACAGTATAAAGAGGAAACTTTTTTAGTGGAGTAAATTCTGAACTTCCACTTACTAACTGCTGGTCACAGGAAATTCATTTGAAAAGGGCGAAAAAGTTTATGTAAAAAACCCCAAAGCACTGTTTAAACAATATGGATTTGGTAATGAGAAAAAAATGTGAGAGAAGACTGAATGGCAAGACACAGGGCTGGTCTGCTGGCTAAGCATGTGGTCTCAGTACTGGAAGCCCTTTTTGAGGTAGTTAAGTTTTGGTTCCTTCCTGGCTCTCAGACAAGTTAGGCTGTTCCTGCCCTTCTGTGTTAATCCAAGAAAAGGAGAAACAGGCATGCAGTCTCATGCTGGTAAGTAGAAATCACAATTCACACTGCACATGTGGCTTCTACCCTACAAATGGGTCCAAAAACCACAGCAGAGGATTCTGTGACTTGTTTTCAGTTTACGTTTTTGCTCCTCAGATAATTCAAGAGACTTAATCTAAAGCCAAGGCTGGGACTGCCCCTTTTCATATATCATTATCAGTGTAGTACACTAGTTGTGCCGCTGACCCCATGGCTCCTGAGGAGGGATTTGCAGAGCATGTCAAGTATTCAGGGCTTTAGGGATGTTGTTGACTTGAGCTACAAAAAAAGTTAGCTTGAAGAAGACTTTTTGCACTTGTCAGCAAACCAAAACAAAAGCCTGCTTCCCCTGCACATTTCTCTGCAAGTCCCCTGTCACCTTTCCCTAGTAACAACAGCCTTGTCACTTCAGGTAGCAGGAGTGTCCTCATTGAAACCCTTTGGCTCCAACCTAAGGCAAACGTGAAAACCCTTACTTGATCTGCAACAAACTGTTGGTGACGGTCTTGAATAAGTTTTTCCACAGCCCTTCCGTGTTCAAGCTGTTTCATTCTTCGTTTCTGAGCATTCAGCTGGTCAAGGCGATCATCCTCTGCCAACTTGGCCAACATCTGTTGTCTGAAGGCTTGTTCCTCTTCTTGCATAGCTTGTCGCACAGCTGCCTTCAGAGCCAACTGCTCTTCGTACGCTTGCCGTAAGTCTAGGCGCTGCCTTACTCTCTTTTCTATTTCTGCCTGTAAAGGAAATGTAATCAAAGGCTCTGCTACTGAGCATACTTCAGGAAACTCTCACTCAATGTTCTTAAAGCATCGTAACTCCAGTGACACGTGCAAAAGCTGAAGGAGCACCGCTCCATCACAAAGATGTCAGAAGAAGCGAAGGGATGTAAAGTACTGCCCTTGCATTCACTTTATTACATATCTTCTAGATCAGTGATTCAAATCTTTCATTTTCTCTTTACATGTTTGTATCTGGTCTGTTTAGACTTGTCTGCCCATAGCTACAAGTGTTCCGTAAACTACATGTTTTCCTGCATAACCACTATCTTCATTTTATAGAAGTTTCATCCAGACCAATTCCATTAGCCTGAATGTTCTGGAGGAATTACAGCAAAGCTGCAATGATCTCCGCTGCATTTTCCCTTAACAGTTTATGCACAGGTACACATTAACATACATACAGCATATTAAAAAACCTGGTATCTGACAAGTACGACAATATCCATGAATCTGCAGAAACCCCGTGAAAGTGAAATATTCCCCTTCCTCCCCACTGCACAGGTTCTGCTTCACCTACCTGCCAGCACTTACCATCTCCTTCTTCCTTTCTGCCTCCGCTTGTTCTTCCAGATACAGCTCTTGGAGGATTTGTTCTTGTTCTTCACGCTTCTGTTGTTCTTTTTCCAGATTCTGGGCAATCTATCACAAGAAGGAAAGATTTCTAAATAAAGACAAGAATGTACAAGAATCTTATTTCTCCTATTTAAATTTTTGTACCATGCTTTGAACTCTTTGTTTTCTCTCCTCAGCATCTCGAACTTTAGCAATCCAGTCATCTTCTCTTTGTTGACGAATGTTGGCAAACTCCATAATTTTCCGATTTTCTTCTTCCATCTCTTCTTGTTTCCTTTTCGCCCAGATAGCTTGATCTTTTTTATATTCTTCAATATGTGCCTGAGTTTCTCTCATTTTAGCTAACTTCAGTTGTTTTTCCCTGGGGAAGATGGAAAAAAATATTTAACATGGTGCAGAGTCATGTTAAGCAGACCATATCCTCATCGCTAACAAAATTCCAGAGACTAAGATTTAACAATTCTCTATATCCATTTACATAGCTAAAGTGAACATACTTATTTATGAATTGCCCCCAAAAAGGAATCTCATGTCTAACCCGCTTCTTCAGGAGGACAGACTGCACATATGGGTACTCACTACTACTGCAAATCAAAACCAGGAGGAAACCTAATAGCCTAATGGCACCAGCATCTCCTACACTTTTTATTTATACCAAACGCTACCACACCACAGAGACGCTACCACCCTGCCCTCAGGAACCTCCTTTCCTCTCCCTGTCCATAAGGCAGGCACACAACATCTCTCACAAAGAGGCAGGGACAGGAGGCAAGGCAGAAATCAGTGACGTGCAGCCGTTTCCAGCACAATGGGCCCAGTGGAAGCACACCTTGAAATCAGCTGGATTTTGTGTTTGGGGAACAAGGATGCAAGACTGGCTGGAACATTCTGATGTTTATACAGCAAAATCCAACAAGTTTGTCTCTTGTTAGTAAAATGTGACCAAGGAAAACTAAAATGGGCCTTAGTCTATGAAATAAATATATAAGAATTAGGTTTCTGCACAGAAGTATATGAATTGTTTTGCTTCAAGTTAAGAAATAGTAAAAATTAAAAGTAACTAACATTTGATCTTCCTCATTGATCTTTCTTAAAATTTCATCAATCATGAGTTTCTCTCTTAGAAACTGTTCATAAGCATCCTGCTTCTTCCTCTCTTGTTCCTCAACCTGTTTCTCCAGTTCTCTGTGATATGTTATTTTCTCCTCCTTTCGCCTCAGTTCTGCAGTACTTTCTTCTCTTATTGCCCTTTCGTGCTCTTCCTTCATCTTTTGAGCTATTTCACCCTCACGTATCTAAGGGAAAAAAGCAATGCAAGATTCCTTTTTACTCCCACTAATACCACTTGTTATGAAAACACACACAATATAAAAAGGAATTACACAGCACTACAAAAAAAGGAATGTTTTCCACCTCAGTCTATAAATGCAGTACTAAACATGCCTAATAGCTTAATTCAGTAAGCAGAACCCTTGAAGAGAATCCTCAATATCTAAACAACTTAAAGGAACTAATAGTACTTTAAGGAAGCTGCGTGTTGAACGAAGACCAAGCAGAGCATTCAGCACAAGCAAAACTATGATCAGCTTAATGACTGGAAGTGGGTTAACACCACAGAACATCCTCAGTCAACTCCTGTCTTTAGCGCAATCCACATAAACTGAATTGTGTATAAAACATTCATGGAATCAGAATCATCTGCCTGATCACCAGTGTTATTCTACACATAAATACAAGTTCACAATTCTCTCTGAAGTTGTTCCGATAGATGTGTAGTAACAACATTTTCAACAATCTGCTTCTGAGGTAATGATTCACTACAACAAGCACTTGCTCTATATGTTGTGCCACAGTTTTAACTTGGATAATATTACAAAGCCAGTAAAGTAAAAACTCTCCATTCACACAGCTTTATTCTGCTACTTTGATTGTAATAACAAAACAAACCTTTTCTATAGCTGGTTATTGATAGATAATTAGTCCTTCATTAACCCCCATTTTCAACACACCCCGAATACCCACATTGAACACTGTTTTAGATAGCAAGTTCAGTGGCAAAGGAAAGGTGCTCAGCACCATCCCTACAACAAGCCCCTGTGCTCGGGTGCAGCTCATTACCATGTTCTCATACCGCAGAGCTGCCTTCTCAGCGATCTGCGCAGCTCGCTCCTTGTTCATGTAAGCACATTTGAGCTTCTTGTCCAGCTCCCGAAGTTCAAGACTGGGGAGATGAAGAGATAAACATTTATCCTGTTATAAGGAAGTACCTATAGGAAAAAAATGGAATTTCCCTCACTGCTTAAACACAGTTTAAAAAAGTATTTTTCAGGCAAAAATTCTGCTCTAGTAAAAGCACAAAAAGAACACTTGTTTTAAAACAAGAGTTATCTGTATTTCTACATATGCTGTCAATAGTTGTGCATACTTTACATCTAACTACATAAATACATGCATACTATGAATATACATATAGAACTGTTTAACTTGAAGTATATGCATAAACACATATTCAAAACATAACAATCTTTATTGACAAGATTGGCTTTAACTTATCAAACCTTACTCTTAAAATAACTTTTCCTCCTAGCTCAAAGTCATTTTTGCTTCTGCTACAACTTTCAGTGTGTCTCACCCCCCTGAGGGCACAGCCTCGTCACACCTCCCTTGTCACAACTCCCAGTCCACCTCTGTGGCATTTGCAGCCACGGCTCTGGCCACAGCTTTCTCCCAACCACCACTCAAAATCAACCTTTTCCCAAGTTTTTTTCCAGTTATGATCTTCTCTATTGCACAAATTTAGGGAGTTAATGGCTATTGTAAAAAATAAGTTACGCATCTGATTGGAGCACACTAGAACTGCCGCTGTTGCTTGAAAAGATCCTGCCCTACAACCTCACTGCATCTAAGGCTCAGTCAAAATGCAATCAAGAGAAATAAAAAGCAAGCAGGCAGTACACGACAGGCTGCATGTTTCTATAGGCACACTTTCCAGCGTTGGGAATGATTTACAGCAGCAGCTAGTTAAATGAAGTACTGAGCTCTGTCAAGCGTTACCTGTTCTGTCTTATTTGTTGCCTCATCCTCTCATCTTTCAGTTTCTCGTGGTTCAGCCTCGCCAGCTCTGCCGCCAGCCTCTCCTCCTGCTCCAGCTGCAGCTCCCTCCGGGCTCTGCTCTCTTCGGCCTGAGCAGAACAAACCGTCCCGGTAACGCCTCTCCCCCCGCCGCGGCCCCCACAGGTAGAAGCACGCAGGCCGCCGGACTGCGCAGCCGGAAGCCGACCTGCCAGGGCAGCCGGAAGCCGACCTGCCAGGGCAGCGGCACCACCTCTCCGCGCCCTCCGCCGAGCGCCGACCGCAGCGCCCCGGGCGCCCTCACCTGCCGCACGGCCTCCTCCATCCGCCGCTCCCGCTCCAGCGCCGCCCACAGCCTGACAGCCCGCCGCCGCCCGCTCCGCTCCTCCGCGTCCATCGAGGCCTCCACCCGCCCCGCGTCCCGCTCCACGGACGCCTGCGGGCGAGAAGACGGAGTGGGGGCCGCGGGACAGAACAGGAGCAGCCCCGGCCCGGCTCCCCTCTCCCGACACCCACCATGGCGGCCGCCCGCCAGCGCCGCCGCTGTCATGGCAACGAGCGACGCGGCCGGGAGGAAGGGCGGGGAACAACTTTAACTTCCGGGGAAGGCCGCTGCGCTGATTGGTGGAAAGGCAGGCCGGCCCTGTCACGTACCAGGTGGGCGCAGCCGCAGCAGGAGCGGGGCTGAGGCGGGCCGCGTTGGGGTCAGTGTTTGTGCCCCTCACAGCGAGGCGGGGAGGAAGGGGGGAACCGCACAGGGGAGAAACCGGCAGCCCCCGGCATGCAGAAGGCGAATGTGGGTGTCCTTCGTTGGAACCAGACGGTCACGGAGAGCCCTTCCACCGCACACCAGTGCTCGCCCCGGAGGGGTGCTGGGGGATGGCTTTGCTCCCAGAGGGAGTCAACCCCAAACGCTGCCCAGGCGCCTGTACCACTTCTCACACCGTTGTTTTCCTTTCTGCCTAGCGGTGTGAAAGTAAAGACACATAAACTTAATCAAAGCAGTATTTAAAATTCAGTCATGTTAACCAACTTTATAAAATAAAATGAAAAAAGCTTAAGAGAACACCACCCCTCAGAACTGGGTAAAAATAAGTCTGCGTGATTCTACCAATTCTGTACTCAATACACCTATATCTAGAGAAGAGAATAGTCATTATTTTAAATTGATTCGTATTTTTTTATAAAATCTCCCAAACAAGTGGAATACTTTCTGAAGCTTTAGCTCGTTTTTTGCCTTTTTCGTGGCAAACATTTTTCCCCAATGCTGTGGGGGGAGTCAACTGCAGGAGACCATTCTTTGACTAAAAGCGTACCGATAGAGATGAGAGAGAGAAACCTCATGAACTTTCTCTACCAGTATCCCCCAGTGATTCTGAGGTGCTGACTTACTTAGAAAGAAGGAAGCTTTTAGCTGCACTGTGCCAGCACTGATGTCCAGTGCTCAAGGTCTGGAGGTCTTGTGGGGTGAAAGGATAAAGGTGCAAAAGATACTTTTGCTGTCCCATCTCCTCAGTGAAGAGCTAACATGACGCACGGGAAATAATTGGAGTTCTCTTTCTTGCCAACAAAGGAACAGAATGAGGACCCCTCATCTCTGGAAATAACAGCAAATAACCACCAGGTGCAAAAAAATCTCATCCTTGCTCACGTGATGTCCTCAGCTGGGAACAGCAGCACTCTAAAATGAGAACAGAAGTATACCTGGATGCAGTCTCCAGGACAACAAAGCTCTCAGACAAAAAGGTGGGAGTAAAAATGCTTGAAAACACACACACACACATCAGAGACAAACAGACCATTCACAAAGGTATTTTTTAATATTAAGAGATGGCTTGTATTTGCATGTAAAGAGTGTTTGTGAGCAGCGCCTCCACAGAACGGACAAAACACAGCACTAGTATCCAGTCAGATCCCAAAGGAAAAATATTTTGATGTTTCCAGGCCTTAGTGCCTCATTGTTCTTTCTTTCTCATGCATCTCAGACGAGCTGCAGCGTGTTTAAAATGCAAAGAAAAAACAACCAGAGAATTACTGTATCCTCGATACGTTATGGCACTTTGCGCTCAGAAACTCCTCACCTTTAATGCCGTGATTGTTTTCCTGAACATAAATTAAGCCACAGGGAGAGTTCAGTACTGTGTGTGAAGATTACCAAAGGAAGGCAAGTACAGTGTTCCATGGGGAGAACAGGGAGAGGAAAACACTCCAGAAACTCCAGAGAAACACCCGATATGTCCTTGCCCTGTTCCTTTTGTTACATTGAATACTTGAAGATGGAAAACAGTAATTTCTTTCATTTCAAATACAACCGCTGGTCCCATCTCTTCTTGAGACCTCCCCCAGGAGCTACAGGCTCCTGTCCTAAAGCTTGGCTGTCTTAATGTCTACTTTTTAACTCCCTACATCAAGTCAGAACTTCCCCATTTCCAGTTTGTGACCACTGGCCGCTCAGACTCACACTGTGCCTCTCGGCAGGAGCCCAGCTCAGTTCCTGGTGCACTCCCCACAGCACCCAGAGGGTGCTCTGCGGTCTGCAGGCACTGGCTGCACCCCCCTGTCCAGTTTATCTGCAAAGCTGGGGGGTGCAGGCACATGAGTAGTGCACCTGCACCTGGGCAAGTGCTTCTGTCCTGCGCCTCCAAGCACATCCTGTTCTCCTCAGCAAGGTCACCTCCGTTGCAAGATCTACCTCCACCTGAGGGGCAAGCATCTGCTTTTGCTATTCCTCCCAGCTGTGCCATCACAGCAGGTCACTGCTCCAGGTAGGGGCCCCCCTTGTACATTCCTATTTGGGAAGAAGTCGAGCAGTGTGTTGAAGGCAGACCTACATTTTCTTCATGTCAAAAAGCAGACCTCCTTGATGGCACCAGCTAATTTCGCAGTTAAAGACCTAATAATTTCACACCTGCAGAACAGAGTTCAGTCCAGAGTTGCTCGCTTACTTGAGTAAGAACGTAGTTTTTGCAGCCAGCTGGATCAGACTCCTTGGGAGTGTGTTTATGTTTAAGCTTTCTTTCCATAATATAATTTATGAAGTTTTTAGAATAACAGATAATGGAATATCCACTTCACTGTAGTTTGGAAAGGAATGAGTCCCAGCTGCATAATTGCTATCAAACTCCTGTTTCATAGAGCATTTCTTCCGGCAGCAGCATGGTTACAGCTTAGTGGTCGGTGACCTGCTTCTCATTCCTTTTTCCTAACAGCATTAAACACTCCCAGGTCCTGACAAGCTTCAGGTAACCAGCACCCAACTGTACAAATGTAGGATTAAACTCAGCAGTCCTTTCTCAGGGTTAACATTGGATATTGATAAATGATTCAGTTCTCAGACTCAAATATCACCACATACAGATCAACTTATGACAGCAGAAGTGAAGACTGCTGAGGCATGAACAGTTTTGCTAGTGACAAAAGTGATTAAATGGAGCATTAAAGGGAAAAATAACCTTCCCTTTACTTAAGCAGTTTAAATAGGAGGTGGTACAGGAGCACACAGCAGAAAAGGTCATTAAATGAAAATGGTGAAGCTATTTTGCAGGTTTACCTCTTTTCTAGGGCATTTTACCAGATGATCATAACATGAGACAGTGACAAATGCATTCCAGCTGAGATAAGATATGTGGGTCATGCTGATTTTGCAACATTATAAACCGCTATTGGGGATAACACAGCTTCTCTGTGAGGTAATTTACCTTCTTTGGATGAAAAGATAAATGTGAACTAACAGGGAAGAGTCTGAAACATCTGAGCTGTGCTATTGATCTACTAAAGACCTAGATAAGCCACAGAGAAACTAATGCTTGCTTTGCTTGAGATCAGTGATGGATGGGATAGCAGATTTAGCAGCTAAGGGGCTATCACTGTCAAGAAAATCTTAGCACTAACTTGGTTTTGGGGTGGTTTTTTTATTATCCTGCAGCAGTAGGGATAAAAACATGTCCCGTGGCAGCAGCAGAGATCTTTTACTTATGACATTATGGATTGTAAACAAAAATACTACAAGGAACAAAAATAGTGCTTCAGATGCGTTAAACAAAAATACAGCTGCTCCTAATGAGAAAAACATGGTTTAATGGGTATTTAGCTGTAGTACTGAGTTTCCAAAGATTAAACAGTGTCTCTGGCCAGAAAGGATGTTTGTGCAAGGACATGAACAGAAATCAGTCTTTTTTAGGGGCACCATGCTCTGTTTTTTGGTCTTTCACCTCTGCTCAGTCCTTCTGGTCATGAGTAAAAGCTGTGAGCTGTGTGTCTAAAGGCTGACATGCAAACTACTGGAATGCATTTCTGTCCACAGGTTTGTACAGCATGTACTCCTGTGTAAACAGCGTTCTCAACATTTCCTGATAGTATTTATTACTGATGCATTCAGGTTTATAATGCACCCACCTGCTCCTCTGAGGAGACACACGGTTTTTAGCGACTGAATACATAAGTTCCAAAGACCACAGATGAATTTTACACCACAGTGATCTTACTCTCCAGTGGTTCTCACAGAAAGTATTTTTGCTGCTTGGACATAAAATAATTGTTACTGTAGTTAAAAGGGTGGGATAACACCAAAACAGAGTCCTTAAGTAGTCTGTAGAGAGCATCTTAAAAGATAAAAATTGCAGTGTAGTGCAGCTACACCAGGTTCAGCTTCCTTGTAGGCAGAAGGATTAGACAGTTCCTTCCAGGCTTACGTGTTGACAAAATCATTTTTCATCCCAGTCTCTTACCTCTACACAATCCTTGTCATGTCTTTGTTTCCACATTAGCAATGCCAGGAAACTAAGTGCTTCTTGAAACATGCAGCCCAAACTTGTTTGATGCTGTAAAACAGAAGCAGGGGATTAGGACACTATTTTGTCACTCATTTTCAAGTCTTTCTCTCCAGCCAGCGTTCAGCCTTTCAGGATTTGTTCAGGGTCAAGATGAGAGCCTGCCTGAGGCTCTCTCACTCTTTCCTATTTTCTTTGGGTTCTGCTGTTTCTCCGCAGTTTCTATTCCATTCATATTACTCCAACCAATACCAAGTTGGTGGTTTTCTGCATCTCTTCCATCAACCGACATTATTTACATTATTTAGTAGTTTTTAAGTGTCCTGTATGTTATATTGTTTCTTATTATTTCCCTACTTTGTACTGCAGTTTGATTGCTTCCTGTAAGCAACCTGAAAAAAGGCAGCGGTTACAGCATGAACATCAGCCAGGTTTTGTACAACATCCAACATCCATTCAGTGAGCTGGGAAATGAGCTTCTATAGCACACAGCAAAGTCTGAGCTTTCTTGCCAACTGGCTGCCTGGCCAGTAGATCTGTTTGGGTTGTGGAACAGGGCATTTGTCCTGTGCATTTGGCACAACTTTACTAGCATTCAGCGATTAAAGAACAATGAGAGAGCCATGTCCACCACGCTCTTCTTAATCCAAGTAGCAAACACTCAGGAGAATACAAGTTGCAATTACCAGACTTTCTGCTTCACCTGGTATCTTCTTTTTTTTCTTTCTAAGCAAATACTCTAGGCAGAGCATATATAGTTCTTCTATGTACAGGATGCTGTAAAACCACTGCTACAATGACACCTCTGGTTTGTGCAGTGAGATCTTTACCCACTTACCTGTCTTAAACCAAACTCCTGCCCCCCCCCGTGAAAAAGAACAGAGAACATAGGTTCAAGCAAAAGGACTGATTTTTTTCCTAAGAGAATTAACAGTGATGATTTTTAGTTGAGAATTAAATGTGTATGGGTATGAAGGTTCTGTTTGTAAAAGCTTTTCAAGAAAGTTCTCTGTTTAATCAGATTTTTACACATGAGCTCCTATTTAATTATTTGTTACAAAGTGCCCCTCAAGACAATGAGTTCCATCTGTAGCTTTTCATTTGGAAGCAGGAAGATTAAATACCAGACTTAGATTTTTACATCTCTCTCCTTTCCTTGTCTTTACTGTGCAGGGTTTAAAGGAGGCATTTGAGTAACCAGGCTGCAATGAGCTCATGTGCCAAAGTGCCCAACTGAATGGGCGGAAGGGAGTGTCTCAGAGGGAAACCCGTCACTGGCTCTAACCCAGTGATCGTCCTCGCCTCAGCTGATTTTGGGTGTCATGTAAGTACCTGATAAGGTTGTGGTTTCCATTTCAGTATTTTGTGTGCAGTGCTACGAGAACGTACACCTTTGGATGGAAGATTCATAATTTCCAAGGCCAAAGGAGATATTGAAACAGAACTGTTAAGTACTAAGATTTACTACTTTTCTCCCTGTAGCAGCATAGAAAAATATGCACTAAGTAAAAGGTGAGATGGCATATGCTTTCTGGACTGCCTATTCCCCTGAAGCAGCAGCTCCAAGTGTAAGTATATATTCTAACTTGAGTGCAAAAGAGAGCACTAAGAAACATACTTAAAAGAAAGCAGAACCCCTTTCATTCCTCCAAGATACCACCAAACACAATTCACTCCAAAGAGTTCAGTTTAACATTTGTAAATAATTACAAAGCTGAGGAACTCCGAAGGGGAGCTTAGCAAGGAGTGGAAAACTAGGAAGATAGATGCCATTTGCAAACAACAAAGTATTTAACAAACTAATCCATAACCATAACCTTAAGCCAAGCAACGGAAAGGGCAACTGAAGGGCAGTTACAGAAAACAAACATCAGTCCCAGAAAGAGCTGAGAGCAATATGAAAGGAATTCTGCTGCCTGTGTACATCTCTACACTGGCACTTCATCCTGCCCGTCAGGCTTGGCAGAGCCCCATGATGAGCCCCAGGCTGGCAAAGGCTGTGCTTCCCTGCCCCATATGTCTGCAGGAGTCCTGGGGCATGTTTAGTAAAATCCCTGATGTTTTATTCAAGAACCTTTAGAAAGGAGAAGAGCACACAGTGGTTACTGACACATTTCACTGCTGACAACACAGCAATTTTTTGCTCAAAAAAATATGAGTGAGGTGGTGAATTGCATGTGTATTGGTGTGGACCAGACAAAGCCCATGGATTTCTGCCTACCAGGTGCTCCAGTCTCTCACCTCTCAGCATGATTCCTGTGCTGGGACTCTGCATGCCAGGTCTGTCCAAAAGGCACCCTGATGTAGGGCACTGCAGAGCTGGGGGGATCACAGCACTGCCAGCAGCCACACAGAGGGGCCATGAGGCCTTTTTCAGTGTCAGCAGGCTCAGTGCCATGCTCCCTGCCTTGCACCATGCTGCTCTGCATGCTACGATCCACAGCCCAAAAGTGGGGCCCACCCAGCCCCAAAAGCTGTGTTTGCTCTGCTGCTCACAGCTGGACTCTCACTAGTCCCTTCCCTCAGTCAAAGGCTTTCACTTCGAGCAGTGCCTGGATGGTACTCATCTGTGCAGGAACCTTTGGCAACTGTTCCCCAAAGCAGCGTGTGCCCCTGCTCACACCTGCCACTCAGCACTTGCTCTAGCAGCAGCAAGAGCAACCAGAGAAGCAAATGATAAGCAGGCAGTTCACTCATCTGATCTCCCTCTGATTGTCATCATTATATTCCCATACACTCTCTTCCTAACTCTGACCTCCGCAGCATCCTGCAGAAACCTGGAAGTGCCTGCAGGCTGTGAGCATGGGGCCCATGCCGTGCTGAATGCAGCTGCCCACTCAGGGGCAGGACTGGCACAGTCTTGCCCAAATGTCTTACTATGCCTCAGTCCCTGAGTCTACTTCAGAAAGTGCTCGTGTAAGCCAAGCTCATTGTTAGTACTGAGATGATCACAGAGCTGGTACCGAGGCACCAGCAGTGTCTCCCTCCAAGCACAAGTCTTACGAGGAGTGGCTGAGGGAACTGGGGTTGTTTAGTCTGGAGAAAAGGAGGCTTGGGTGGGACATTATTGCTCTTTTACAACTAGCTGACAGGAGGATGGAGCCAGGAGGTGGCTGGTCTCTTCTCCCAAGGAACAAGTGATGGGACAAGAGGTAACGGTCTCAAGCTGTGGCAGGAGAAGTTTACATTGGATATTAGGAAAAAATTACTTACTGAAAGAGTGATCAGGTATTGGAACAGGGCAGTGGTGGAATCACCATCCCTGGAAGTATTCAAAAACCATGTAGATGAGGGTCTTAGTGACATGGTTTAGTGGTGAACTTAGCAGTCCTGGGGTAAAGGTTGGATGCGATGGTCTTTAAAGGTCTTTTCCAACCTAGCTGATTCTGTGATCTGTAGAGGAGAAGATCTAATGACACTCTAACTACTATTTTGCTTGGAAGGAGACGGGGATAAGAGAGAAAGTCCTTTTGTTTCACTGTGTAAATTTCAGGTCATCATATAGAACTGGAAAAAGTGAAAAAGACAGGATTATGAAAGGACTTCCACCCGTAAGCAACATTTGTTTCCTATTTGATATCTTGAGACAAGTCGCTTACTTGAAATCAGAAAACAATGTACGCACATGTACTGTAACAAGTAACTACAGAGTTCTGCTGTGCGTTTATACCTTGCACTATGAGCAGACGTAGTTTTGAAATAAACAGTTGCACTGAAATTATATTTCTACAATTTAGAAATCAAACCTTATCTAATTTGCTCCAGCTGGACACCACCTGCAGAGTGCTGTTTAAGTACTCTGAACATTACGCACTTATCTTTTAAATATTGATAATGCCATTTTTCATTTATGTGACATGAAGTCCCACAGGGAATAATTATGCTAATAAACCTTAATGATTCTTGCAAATAAATGATCAAACAAAATTGCTACTGTTGATTTATATTAATGGATGCCTTTAGGAGGAGATTTGTCAGGATGTACTGCTCCTTGAATTGCAATTCATCTTATTTAGCAGAAGAATGTATATAGTTTGTAAAACAGATTAAGTGTTTAAAATATAATGTGTTCATGGAGTTTCTGCAGTTCATAACATTCAAGCATTATTATCTTGCCTTATGGCAAATCTGCATTAAATGGCTTCTTTGTATACAACTTTCTTCAGTCCTTCCCTTCCCCCCCCCATCTTTTGTCCCTTTTAGCTAAATAAGTTCTCCCTTTCAAGATCTTTAAGTTAACCTTTCTGTTACTCATGTAAGAATCAGTGATCATTTTGGTGTCCCAATAGATGACACCACTGTCGAACAATTGCTTTCACTGCAGTGAGTCTAGAAACATTTTTGATGTTTTAATAAGGGTGCATCACTTGAAGCTGGTGTCCTACAGAACGTTGTAGGATATGTGAAGATGAGCAGTTTCTGCTTTCCTCCTAATGTTAGATATACTGGGAATTCCCACTCCCCATCCATCTATACTCCTGAATTTTTAACCAAGTTCATTTGGAAAACATTTTACCTGGGCTTGCCTTTTAGATAATGTGTATGTTTGAAAGCAGTATCGACATGCTGTTTTTACTGCAGATTATAGGGCAGGACATGGAAGAGGAAGCTAAGGAAATAACAGGAGAAGGAACTTTCAAATTTATAAATTTAAGCTTTAGTGGAGCTAGAGTAAGCACATGCTTATTGTCTATTCAGCAAAACCCATACATACAAGTGCAAGGTGGTGGTGGGTCAGGGTTAGAAGCAGGCAGGCAGGAGAAGCAGCAATGTGCTTTCTCTGCCTCTGCAATACTCAGTGCCCAGTGGTGAGAGTCAGACCAGTCATAACAACTTTGTTAAACTGATTGACTCCAGCGGGATAACAGCAGAACAAATGTAGAGGATGTATTTGCCTTTGAGGCAAATAATACAGCTAAGTAAAGAGACATTTGCTGAAAATCCCACCCATCCAGGGTTTTTCAGGATTTTTTTCCTTTTTACTTCTTCCTGCTTGTCCAAAAGTTCAGTTTCAAAGAAGAACTAAATAGCCTCCTATGCAGACATTTGCTCTCCCTCATAAGGTAATCTGCTACCATGAAACATGACACTGCATTCACAACAGGTTGGTATTTCAAAGAGTTGAATGGGCTTTACTACTGACTGGTTATCACAATCATGAAATCCAGCTGAAACATGGCACTAATTCACTCCATGCACAAGGAAACCAATAACTGCAGCACAGCGATGAAGGTCTCTAATAAAGCTCTAGAATGAACTGGTGGTTTGAATTATATCTTCAAAGAGGAACATTACTCAAAAGCCTGTCAGGTAAGGTGTTTCCTTTGTAAACTGGGGGCTAATCTTGCAGGTCCTGAAAGCAATGGAACTTCCAAACACTGAAAAGGCTGCAATAGTTAATTTTCTTCCAGTTTGTGGACTGATAGTCTTCAGATTTGTCAATTGTACTTTAAACACTGCTATGAAAGTCTTTCTCCTGCGATTTGGAGCACCCATCCTACATGTTATGGGGGAGTTTGCCATTCCTGCATTTCTGTTAAACAGTGAGAAACTTGCAGTCTTGTTCTGTTCATCCCCTGCATGTGGGTTCTTTAATAGCTCTCCAAGCAACTCATGAGGGAACATTTTCAAGTATGTAAGTACCTTTTGTATGTGATAACAGCAAAGAGACCTGGAGAAACTAGAAGGGGGCAAACTGAGGATTAGGTATGCCTGAAATCTGGAATCCTCTCTTATTTGCCACATAGCTTTCAGAAAACTATCTTGCTGCCTTTTTGCATGCCTACAACAATGCTTGTCATACTTAGACCAGAGGAGCATGATGCAGATTAGTACGTTTATACCTGTTCTGCACCTGTGTGCATTACTGCCTACTGAAGGCTATCACTGCAGTGCCAGAAGTCAAACTTCCCCAGATGCACAACTGCCATTCTCATCAGCCTCTCTGCTCATTGCAAATCATGAAGCAGCACTGGCCTCACACTCTGAGTTGCAAGTTTTCTAGGAACAGATGATACCCCATTTTCCCAGGAGGTCTCTCGGGCAGGTTGGGCTCTCAGGGACACCCAGAACCACCATGCTACCTGCCATGAAGTGCTGTACTGCAAGTCAGGAGCCTTACACCTGTCCCCCGCTCTCTGTGCCTACATTTTTCTAACAATAAATGGGAGACAGCCATGAACACTTCTGTGTACAAAACGTACAGCATGTGCATATGTGTGTACACAACTTCGCACACAACTTAAGGCCTGGTACTGACGTCCAACAGCGAGGTAAGTGCTAACATGACATGGTGAGGAGTGACCAGAAACTGCAAGTAAAAAGCCCTGATTGTGACTTGGAGTCAAAGGGATTTTGCCACTGGCTTAAACAGTGTCATGGTCTCACTCCTGTTTCATGCATGTCAGTCTTTGCTTAAAAAAAACCCAAAACCCAACAACAAACACAACCAACAACCCCCCCCCCCCCAACCAAAAAACCACAAACCAATCAACTCTGACCCTCTCATATTACTTTTTGTTTTATCTTATAGATAAAACATTTCCTGTCCCCATATCTACTCACCCATGTACTACGGAGACAGGGGTGTAGGTTAGGAAGTTCATTTTAGTATTTTCAGATGGATTCTCTCTACCTCTTTTCTTGTCTCCGTTACCTGCTTGGCATTTTCTTAGCATCCCACAGGCAGCTGCTCTCCAAAGTGCTCTTTTGGGCACTCCCAATTCCTGGCCTCATTTTTCCTCTTGTTGTGAAGCATTTTTTCAGGCATTGCCTCACCTCATTTACATGTAACAACTATTACTCCTCTTCCTCTCTCTGGGTGACTTCTCTGTTGGTGGGTTTGGAATGACATCTCTCATCAGGCTTCTCCAGCATCTAAGAGCTCTGTTGGGACCTCACTTCTGCAGACAGAATAAGCAAAAAGTGTGAATGACAGAGTGTCTGTGTTAAATGAGACTTTCTCATTGCCCCTTCAACAAAGACTCCTCTCTACTTGGTTTTGGTTGGCTATGGGTGCTTGATCTGAGATAATTTCTAAATGATCACTTACAGCCTCAAAGAAGCATTTGATGCCTAGCAGAGTAAATTGCCTGAATCAGTCTGTCTCTCGTGTGTTGCTATTTCTACTACAGGCTGGTTGTTTTCCCCTCCACCTTGGTATGGTGTTAAAACCTTCTGTCTACGCAGTTGCACAGGGACTTGCACAGGGAAAGCAGTCACTCCTAAACTATCTCTTCCTTCCAGGTTATTTTGCAATGCGGTCAGCTGCATTGCGGTCCCTCTGCACATGATTTCCAGGTGCTTGTTACTTACTTAAAATGCAGTCACTTCTTATTCTCACACCACCTGGCCAGACACGTCTGCTGTTATATACTGTATTATGTACTGTTTTAACTTGAGATACTTGACCCTTAACAGTTGGTTCACACAGTTTAATTAAAATTTATATATAATTTATTTACATTTAGATAATGAAATATTCACTTACACTTGCTTTTATGCATGCAAACTGAGATTCCAAATGGATATCACTATCATTTTGCTAAGAATTCATACACATTCCTTAGTGCTTACATAGTGGATTAATCCTGCTTTAAACACTTGCTCATTTTTATCCTGTGTCTCCTAAATAATTCATGTTTATTGATTACCACTTACAAGTCCCACTGCATTTTGACACCAGACTCTTCACTGGCAGCTACATAAAACAAGATTGCTGATCTCCAGACTGGAAGATTCACTTTTTAAATATTTTCCTGTTTTAACAACTGACTTGAAAGGAACAATTAATTCTTTCCTGCTCTTGATGCAATGTGCCAGTGTCCTGAGGGGCTGTAAGTTTTTATTTCAGATCTAGTTGGGGGGAAGAGGCAAACCCCTTTTTCTTAAAAAAGCCCAGTATTTCACTATTTCAGTAAAAAAAACCTGATTCTTTTTGCCTTCCAGGCAGCTTGGCAGCTAACACTCACCTTGCTTGGCTCCTGAGCTGGATTAGCAAATCATGGAAAGCATTCTGTTACTTTGCACACAGTTTGGGATGTGAATGGTGTCCAACCAGTCCAGATCTAAGCCTAAGTCCTTGTAGCAGCTTGTCCCCAGCTGAAAGCAAGAAAACAAATCAACCACAATGTGATTTCAAAGAGGGATGTGGAAATTGAGACAATAAAGTGAGATACAGCTTAAATAATACGTAATCCTAAATACCCACTGCCCTTAGATGTAGAAGATCGACCTTCTATGCCCTCAACTACATCAGATAGAGAATTTGTCTCTTTTTTTTTTCAAGAAGCAATGAAAAAAAAGTCTCGTTTCAAAATGTATGCAGACCTCCATAAATATTAACATATGGCAGTCCTAGTCAGTGCTAAATGACTGTTAGGTATAGACAGACTCTATTAAGTTGTATTGTACCTCAGATTTGGACAGTTTAATTTAAACTGATCTGCATGAAACCAGACAAACTCCTAGACAGCTGTTGACATTTCTAAGTAATATTGCTAAAAAATTGTAATTCAGCAATAAAACAGGCAGAGCTTACAAGCAATTGATATAATAATAATAATGGTAAAACACAAGCTTACTCATGTCAACCTGTAAAGGCAAGGCTGCTGTAATCAACTCATAATAAGGTATAGTAGAAACATAAAAAAAAAAAAAGACAAGAACAGCAATACCAATACACAATAAATATCAAACCACACATTTCTGTCATCTCTACCTACATCCAAAGATGTTTACTGTGAGTTCTTTTTATGCAATGCAGATTTCATTTAAACGACGTCTCGAAGTCATTCTAGTTGCTAATCTTTGAAGTGTAAGTTGATGCTGTAATTAAGATGGCTTAAACATAAAGCCATGAAATAACATGACATTCATGACGTGCTTCCAAGCTCTTCTGTAGATATCTCTCAGGTATTATTTTTATTGTTGATACCCTGGAAACAGCGACACTTTTTAAATAGGTCAAGTATGTTTTAGCCTTAATAAACTAAAGAATGCACATATTTGGAGCATGTCCTGATGTTGTTCAGGCGGAGGAGCTGCCTCTCTCATAACCTCTTCAGAACTGGCAGAGGAAAGGAGAGGTTATCCCCAGGAGTCCAGAGCTGCAGGAAGGTTCAGTTCTGTCTCACAGGAGTCACATGCAGCAGCCATGTTTTTGCTGCGCTTTGTCCAGGGACTGAAAGCCACACAGGGCAGACATCAGCTTTCCAAAGGACACAAAGGGAAAATGAGCTTCTGCACCTGTTTGCATAAGACCATGTCCAGCCCTGGGAGAAGATCTCACCCTGGGGAGGGCCATGTCCACTGATACAGACCAAAGTACTCGCAGCACAATGACATCTCTAGATACCATGCTCATGACTACAGTTGCACATGATGACCTGGTCCCTGCCTGTGTAACAACCTGCTTTCCTAACCATAGCAGAGCATGCTTTTACAGACACTTGTCATCTACAGATCTGAAGGGAGAAGGCTGCACTGATTAGAGCTGTCTGCATTCAGTACTGCTTAGGGTTGCCTGAAGATGACAAAAGTGAGTTATTTTTCTACATAGTTTACTTTAAAAGATGACTTTTGAAGTACAGTTAAAAGACACTAATACACACTGTAGGCTTTGGCTTAATTTAAGTGTTTGCTATACTCTGCTCTTCCTTTAGCTTCCAAATAGAAGTGCCTTGTTTCCCAGGACAAGTGTCTGTGTGACTCCCCGCTTCTGGAACTTTGGCCTCACATTCCCAAATCCACCAAAGCTGCTGAATATTTATCAGATTTTGGACGTGTGTTGTTTTTTTTTTTGGCTGATGAATTTGCATTTAAATAAACAACAAAAGAAAGAGCTGAAAAGAGCCTTCCAGAGCTCCCTTTCCCCCACATCACCTCTTTCAGTTTTTGTACCATCACTGCAGTCATTGTCTACCAAATCTTCCCAGGCAGACAGAGAATATATTACTGCTGCTAAAACCAAGATGCACATTAGGAACAATAACTGCATGAGATTACATGAGTTTACAGCATGCATATTGTTATGATACTTGTAGCTTTTTATTACTATTATTAAAAAGCCTACAATATTTGCCTAGCACTACATTAGAACTAACGTTGACTTTGATGTTTATTACTTTTATGCTGTTTTATTTGATTTCTTTTCCTGAAAGATGCTCTACCAGAAAACGTGAATTTATCTTCCTTTAATTCATCTCAAATTAGCTTCTCAGCATAATCTTTCCTAAGCTCTCCCTGGGCTATAGCCACTCTTCACACAAGAGTGTCTTCTGGCAGCACTCTCTCCCCATTTTGGTACAAATGACATCAATGAGGATCTGCCACCCCCTTCAGTGCCAGCAGAACAGAAGTATTTCTGTTGGACTGGCTCCAACAAGGGTGAAAATCAGAGCTTTTTATTTTAGTCCCTGCACACAGCAGAAAAAGCAGCACCAAGGTCTCATATGCATACTCTTTGCATAGGCTTCCCCTTTCCCACAGGCACCCCTGCAACACCTGGAACATCCACAAAGTGGTGAATAAGCTCAAGACCAGAGAAATTGAGACTTGTGCTGCTAATGGAAACGGCTGTCAGGACACACAAGAGTTGTGGGGGAAGGCTCTGACGGAGTTTTCCCTTCATCCTCAGTCAGTGATGCAGAGAATGGGAAGATGTCACACACTGAAGGGAAAAAATATTAAAAACCAAGAGTAAGAAAGATAAAAAAAGGAAGGCAGCAGCAGCCCTGGGAGCTCAAAGCTGCTTCTTGGGGTCTGGAGGCGGGCAGGGACAACCTCTGCTAAATGTCCACCAGCCTCAGAAACAACTGAGCTCATCGTCCTCTCCCTAGCACTTCCTGAACTCCACAGAGAAACCAACAGGAGCAACCCACGCTCCCATCCCCATGTTCCACCTGAGGAAACCCGCACCAGCGGCAGGCAGCACCACGTGATGAACCGGAGGCATTTGGCTGTGTGATCCCTTGTGCTAAATCACACTTGTCAACAGAGAGTTTCAAGGGCAGGTTTTCCATTTGTAAGGGATTTTTTGCTTTACTGTAAGCATGATGTGTTTAGAGGGTCAAGGACTTACAGTGCCACAGCTGGGGGGACATGATGTCTGCAAGAACAAGTTCCCTCCCTTTGCTGGAGGTTTGTTGGTCGTTATGCTGGTGCTGCTAAGACATCTTTCTAAACTGCACTGCAAGAACACTGGCTGCTGTTTTAGCACTGCTCTTCCATGCTAGCAATTGCTGTAGTTACAGAAAGGTATTACAAAGCCTCCACCAAGAAGGGCTGTATCTACTCAGTTCCCAAGTGGGCACTGAAAGAAAGCCGAGCAACTTCCAGACCATCACACTGCACTCGTTCTGGTGGCAAGTGCTCACACCGAGTTTTCACTTTATACATTTACTAGAACTAATCCGTACCTTTCCAAACTCTGAGCGATTTCCTGTCCCGAGGAAAAAGTGCTTTCTCATTCTAAATCCGCTTTAACGATCATGCCTCCTCCATTCCACTGAGACTGTTCAGAGGGAAGAGACTCTAATCTATTTAGCTTCACGGAGGGTTTCTCTCTGACACGTGCTCTCCTAATAGACCATTTATCAGGATGAAGGGTGATCCCTAGAGAGTGCAGACAGCAGGACAGGCCTAGCCTGAGTGACAGTCCATCCAGCAGATTGACTTTAATGAAGCACAGAAGAAACAGGAAGATTTAAGAGAGTGCAAAAATCAGTGACAAGTTTTGAGTTCACCTGGGCAGCTTACTGTGCAGCACAAATCAGTCACCGAGTTATAAATGTTAGATATCTTTGCCAAGGATCACCCGTAGCACACAGAAATCCCACACACATTACCAGGGAAAGTTTTCCCCCTTGATTCTCACCCTTGAGATGGGGAACCTGCTGTAAAGCCAAAACCACAGGTTGTAGGTGTACGGGACCCTGGCAGTTGTCTGGTCTGACCCTCTGCTTGGAGCTGGGCCAGTTTCCAGCATGTTGCTCAGGGTTTCAGGGCTCTGGGATTTTCTAAGCAGTTTCTTTTCAGCTGACAACCTTTGGTAGATATTCATCATGAAGCTGCTTTCTCTGCAATGGAAACCTGGTGGCAGTGTGGATATATTGTATGGGATCCATCTTAGCAAAATTTAAACTGCAGCATCTCCAGTTGAGTCTGAAGTCCTGTTAATGGCAATGGATAGAAGCAGGTATGCCTGCCAGGTATCAGTGTCTACCTCAGGGTGTGATCATGTCAGCATCTCTCTCCACCGGCTTTTGATGGAAAATGAAACAGGCACAGACATCTTTGGACAATGACTTTCACCCACAAATGTCAGGCACACAGCCCTGAGGTGTAGCCAAGTCTTGCTCTTCATTCTCAAAAATGAAGAATGATGGAGACATCTCTCCAACATCAGCTCATTTATTTCTTTTGCTGGATCTGATTGAAGTTGTTAAATGGAGGCTGAAGCTATGACAGGAGAGTTTTTCCATGCAGCGATAATGAGCTACAAATGTGTAAAGAAACATTAATACTACAACACCTCACAGCCAGAAAAACCTGAGTACAGTGTAGGCATCTACTACCAGCAAGTAAGTCTCATATTGAATCTTTCTGTCTGTGGATGATCTGCTGCATTTAAATACACCATTCTGGTAAAGCAAAGAAACCAATCGTTCTTTCTGCAGATGCTAGTATTGAAGAGAACACAGAATAGCAGCAGGATACTTTATTCCCGGGAAAGTGAATGGGAGTTTTAGCTGCAGTTTCTACAGCAGCAGAATTAAGTCAGTGTTTACTACTTCCAAACAGTTTTCTTTGTGCTGGTCAAACTCTTTACCAAAACAAACAGCAGAAGTTTCCAAACAGAATAACAACTACAGCACACATTCTTGCTGCAAAAGCTCAGGAGCATTTGTAGGTGTTGACGTAAAATAGCTGCATCAAATCAGCTTTACAGATGCTGTTCTAGAGTTCACATGGCCCAATTTATTTCCCTGTAAAATTTCTGCTTTGTCTGCACTAAAATTCACATAAAAGATCAAGCCCAATGGGAAACGCCTGCTCCACTACATAGACTTTTGTGGGGTTTTTTTTTCTTTTTCTTTAAATCAGCATCTATATATATATAAGGTTCTTCTGTGAGTACAAGAATTGAAGTTATATGTGAAACAAGCAATACTAAAAGTGTAATCTTAAATGTTTTAGGATCCCAACCTGCCCAGGTTGCAATTATAGACTGTAACAGATGATGGCACCAAAATTCAAATCTGTAAGCAAATACTACTCGACCACTGACAGATTGCTTGGACAAATACATCACAACAAATGTACTGAAATTTATCTAATTTAAACTGTATAAAATAGGCATAAACTAAGTAAAGGCTGGAATGCATCTCTTAAAACAAACCATCACTTCTCCCTTGCTCCCTCTTCCCCCATGTCTCAGACTTCAATGCTTAACCAGTAAACAAAGATTCTGCTTTTCAAAGCGTGCACAGCAAAATGAGTCACGGAGTCAGACTCTTAGTTCCAAGGGATGCTGTGGATAGATATTCATGTTACTGGAGTCATCATACTTTCAGCACTTGTTAATCTTGTGCTATGTACAGCAGTAATCATTCTCTTAAAAGCACAGGCTAACTACAGGATCAGATGCACAATCAAGGATGTGAAGCTCAAGAAGGTATCAGCAGTAGGCAAGCTGTACTTCCAAATCCTTCAACAATTTTGCTGCTAGAAGTCAAAAATGTACTACACCTCCATAGTACTCCATGGAGTAGTTTCTTCCTCCAATCTTTGTCAATTGCTCTGGTTTAAACACCATCAGTTTTGGCTAGCACTCAAAAAACCATCTGGTATATAAATATTCATCAATTAATTTATGAGCAATATAGCTGCCTTTCACTGCTTCTCAGGTAAACATCATGTACCCTTTTAGAATAGCAGGAACAGTATATATGATTTAAGACTTTGTAACCTGATTAGGAATAGTATTTCTAATGCAGATTATACCTTAAAGCAGAAAGGAGGATGGTGTTAAATAATTCAACAGAAAGTACAACAAATGAACACTTAGGTGGGTAAGAATTTACTGTTTTTTAGTCCTTGCAGAGGTTTAATGGAAGCTATGTTGCTTAATCCATAGAAAGTGTTTTCTATTTGCCATATGTTAGCAAAACTATCATTAAAACTGTAATTTATTATTGGAATGAGCCTCAAAAATAATATGCCCCAGCATCATGTCCTGGAATCAATGGTCAGGTTATCATTTTGTTCATAGTATTATGCTCTGATATGCCTTGAGCAAGACAAAGAGGTCCATTAATCCTGAAAGGCCAAACCCCCAGCAACTGTACTTGTTAGAAGTTTAACTAGTAGGTTGAATTCTACAGCAGAGAATAATGCTAGTGGCTCAATAATTTTTAAAAGATAGAATGCACAGGTATTTCACCGAGGGTATTTAAAACTAAAAAATACTCCAAAGCCTAACTATGGGGTATAAAGAATAGAAGGGTTTTGACACCTAACACATCCGTATGTTGTTATTGCCAAAACGACTGCATTGAAATGCGAAGGCTTAAAACTGCATCTTCTGTGTTCAGAGATCACTATGAAAGCAATTTCTATAAGCTGTCCATTTATTATGAAAGCAATTTCTATAAGCTGTCCATTTATGCTTTCTAGCTCATTCATTCACTGATAGGACTGTCATTTTTTGACAGACAGTAATGAAGGTATCAGTAGCTGGTTCACCCTGCTTCGTACATTTTATATACCTTCTCTCATTAAAGAGTATTTTGACACATTATAACAAGATAACATTATTCTTTACGCTTGATGCACAGGTAACATCTTTATGCTAGCATGTTTCTTAGAGCAAAGATTTTTATTATTAGAAACTACACTCTCTTTGCTTTTAAGATATGACAAGAAAAAGCTTTGTATAAGACATCAAAAATCTTCCTATTCAAATATGGAAATAGGATTTTTACACCACTGAAAATAAAAACAAGATTCAAAACATACCATTATTCTTCATACAAAGTATGTTGTAGGGCTTTGGTTTTGTTTTATGCATGGTAACACTGAAGTGCTCCGTCCTGTTCCAAAATACTGTTCTATTTGACTGATAGAAAGGCCTGTAAATGAAACCACTGGAATTCAATCAAGGAAATACTTTGTTTCTAGCTCTGCTCTAAGTGCTATATATGCTCTGCTTAATGTAATTTTCACTTAAGGCTAATTAGAGAAAGTTCCTTATTCTCCATATTTCTGGCTTGGATCCATGAAAATCCTTCCTTGCTCCAAACTCCCACTGGAAAACTTTACAGGATTTTTTTTTTTTTGTTAGGTAGGTAACACAAAATCCCGACCATATCTACACCACGTACACCAGAATTATAAATCTGGGTTGGGCTTTTGTGTGCAGCTGTAGAAGTGAAAAATGGCAATGAGGGGTGGAGTTAAAAGGCCAAAATTGCACAGTTCCCTAAGAAGCTAAAATGAAGTCAGGGCAGACTAGAACTGATGTTGCTCAAATTAAGTATCTTACATCTTTTATTCGCATTACTGCTTTTCCTCACAAGAGCATTAGACCAATTACTAAAGTCTAACCCCCATCCTAGTCAACAGCTACAAGGACTACAGCTTCGTCTAAGTGCTGAAGTATCACTTTAACCCCAAAAGCCAGCCTTGACTGATGACAGCCTACCACCCTCATACAAAGGCTGTAAAAGCAAATATGATACCCAGAGTCATCACACCAGAAGGCCCTTCTTCCAGCTACACGGGCAACACTGCTGGTATGGAAAGAGTATTTGCAGAGCATTAAATAACACTGACTGACTCATCTATATTCAGTTATTGTTTTGCTCCCTGCTCACTGAGGAAGGGAATTAAACAAGATACATACAAGCCTGACTTCCTACTACAATTTAATTTAACCAGCACTGCAGCATGTATCTTCTGCAGATTAGATTCATAATGACTACATCTCAGCTGATATCATACTTGGTGTGCTAGATCTATTCTGTGATGATTCCTGTTGGGACCACAATACAGTGGAGACTCACTAATAAGACTTCACACTGGCTCAGTGAGGTGTCTCAAGGAGCATAGTTGTGGCAGCAGAAAACTTTGTATGGCTTAACAGCTCTGTCTGGGACTGCTCAGCCACCCTCTCTCAGCTTTACCAGCCATTGTACTCAAGCTATTTTTGAGTTAACGGAAGTGCAAGCACAAGGCTGGCATCCTGAATTGCCTGCACTGCAGGTGAATCTAGGCAGACAAAATGGGTTCAATAGGAATCTCAGTCTGCCATCAGGTTAAAATAGCCATTACCACATGCCATTAACATCATTTGGAAAACAAAGACTCTGGAAATGAACAATCCGTGAAGAAATGCAATGCCCACCCCACCGGATACCTGGTTAATCCTTCCCAGGGGAAAAAATAGCAAAGCCATGATTCCAGCTAATACAAGTCAGAAGGGATGGACTGCAGGAGCAGGGGAGGACCCTGTAACTGACAGTAAGACACTAGAATATCAATGGAACCAATTCCTCCACTCCAGGAACATTTCTCAGAGATAAGGGAGAGGGCAAACGGAAATCTCAGGAGGAACTTCAATAAAAAAGTCTGTTTTGTTTTAAAGAAAGGCAAGAGGATTACAGTGCTGTATTTATCTTTGGCCAGCTTTATATTCAAAACCAAAATACACTTCTGTTCTTCTGGGACAAATATGAGTGCCTATCTGTGTATTTTAGTACTTTATATGAAAGTTAATCCAGTGGTGTGATGAGAAATGCCTATTACATTTAAATGAGCAGAGGGAATAACAAAGAAAACAGACGAATCCCATTACAGGTGTCTGTGAGGAAGAGAATACCGATGTGAAGCTCCAATCTGAGAACTTTAACAACTGTCAACATTAAAATACCCCAGTGGGAATTAGAAGAGCAAAGCCTTTAACAAATCTTGCAGGTTACTCAGGTTTGGCCTGTGCGTCCACAGGGGTTTAAATTAATGGAGCAAGGTTTAAACTCAGCCAGTGTTTTTAGGACAATTTTGTGTTCTGGTGAATGTTGTCTTCATCATGCAGAATGAATTTCTGTCTTTTACTAATTGAAATCTATTAAACGTTTTGAACCTTCTGACTGTTCAGACCAATATATGCAACCAGAGAGCTAACAGTACTAGCTCACTCAAAACTCTTAAAAGTAGCACAAGCAAGATTTCAGTTGTAAGCTATGTCAACTTGCAGCTTGCTTTTCACTTGCTTTTAGTTACAGCACTAGAAGGGTGAGCTAGGTTCAGTAATAGAACATACGATAAAGTACAATCAACTTAATTTCTGTTAATCGTGAAAAAAACAGACCCTCCTTAAAAAACAGGTATTTGCCTTATTGATAGAAATACTCCCCATTGCTACGAAAGCAGCAGCTTTTCACTGATTACTAGAACCAAAACTAATGACATCTGCAGTAGGATGGGCTTGAAGCTGCTCCTTCTACTGGCTGCCCAAGCTACTCCAGAGGTAGAAGTGGAGAGATGCCAGAGGGAACTTGGCAGGCACAAAGCACAAGGAAGCCTAGAGCAACAGTTAACTGTTTCTTACCTCAGTAACCCTCCCTCCTTCTAAATCCAGTCTTTTACCTTTGAAAGAGACAGATAAGTTTGGTTTAATCAAGTTATAAAATTGAGCAAAACATTCTGCATAGGAAGCTTAAAAGCCACCAGCCTGTTCCTATATTATAGGGACATTATAAGAATAACATAGCATGGTATATAGCTGCCTTTTGATTAGCCTAAGGACTTAGCTATTACATATCTGTATTCACATAAATAGTCTACTCAAACCTTAGGGTGAGCAGGGACTTTCTTGCCCTCCCTGACAAGAAGGGCAAGGTTGATATAAAGAATCATAAAGCGTATACCTGGGCATCACTACCTATAAAGAAATCCAAACTAATAGAAACCCCACAGGCGCAGCAGCCTCCCACAGTCTTCTCTATTGTCTATTTACTCTTCAACAGATGATAATCTCAGGACAGTAAAAATGAGCAGTTCTACTGCCACCCACAGTATCCAGGGTCCTCCCAGTACCACCCTTCCAACTTCTATTGCAGGAAGACATTGAGCCTTATGGCTATTTCAACCTACTTGTGCAAGACAAATAGAACGTGCGAATCCATAACTGTAAAAGTTACTATGAGATATTTAGCATAACCCAGACCTTCTCTTCATGGGAAGGTTGAAGATATTTGAAAATCAGGAATCCATAAGGTACGCAAAGTAACAGTTGAGCCGACCTGAATGCAAGACCCCTTACGTCTGAACGTGTTGGGTAACATTTCTTGTACAAGCTCTTCAGAAAAGTCAAATTTATATCTTGCCATGAATAAAGATCGAATTGCTGACAGGGGTACAACGCTTCTTTCAAAGGGCTGCAGTATAAATGGAATCACTGTAACTTGTTTTGTTAAATCAGATACTAGCCCTTGATCTGCATAAAAAGATTATATTGAGAAGGACACACGTTGTCTTACCTTCACACAAGGGCTCTTTAAAGTCCCGGAATTTTGGGTAAATAACTCTGTGGCTTTATGCAATATGCAGCACTATGCTCAACATTCAGAAAGAACATACACATTACAGGATCCAAACTACACTGGGACTTCACTTTCAAGATTCAGAGAGGCTTGTTTAACTTACTTCAGTATTTGAACCTGTATTTACATGCGATTCCCAAAATGTCTACAAATAGTAGAGGGTTCAGACTGGATTTTCTATAGTTAATTTTTTTCTTTATATCACCTGGTAACGAACGGATTCGGATCTCTTCTGCTCTTCTCCCACACACTGATCTATCCGGGTAACTTAAAATCAGTAGTTAGAGATTCCTAGAGGACAATGCTTGCTTACAGTTTTGAAAACCATTAGATTATTTACCCGAAAACAAAACCAGCTCCTTTTATGCTTACTTGTCCGTAAAAGAAAAATTAAAGAAAAAATCAGAATTAAAAAAACAAATCATTTGAACCCAGAACATGTCACTGTGCTTATGAGAGGGAAGCAGCAGCTTGAGCTTTCCACACCAAAGGTGGGAAACTGCTCCACTCATAAACCCAAGCTTGTAATTGTTACTTGGAAGGTTATTCATACCAGCTGAGAATGCTGGTCCATTTTCAATCATCTGCAGTACAGGGGATGTGCAAAACACACATCCAGAAAGCACCTAAGGAACTGAGTATTTACATCACACAAATGAAGGACAGTGTGCACACACACACACACACACACATAAATCTAATGTTTAAATCCAGAAATATCAGTATTGTAAAACTGTGTTTAAAATTCAGCACATTTAAAACGTAGTAGAACTTCAGTAAAATAACACATCCTTCCAATTGTCAATCACCTAAATGAGCAAGAAAGATTGGGTCCAAGAGACACTCTCCTCCTAGCGACTGCCTTCCTTTTCCAATGAAATCTAAACTCCAGTTAAGAACAGTTTTTAGCCAACTACAGCACAACTCGACAGCATTTGGATGCGCCTGCAAACAATACAAAACCATACCTCCAGGGATTATTAACCCTTTGCTAGTAAATCTAAATTCATTCATTGCAGGCTGACAAAAGCAGAAAAGAAAGGTGCTGGATTGAAGAGGTGATGTGAACAGAGCACGGCTCTGGTTTCTTGAACGAGTCAAACCTGTGTAGTGGTTGGAGTGCAGGGAGCATGCTGCTCATCTCAAAGCTGCCTGAAGGTTATGTGGAAACTGACCACATTTTGCAGCACTAGCCCATCAACTGCCATGGGGAAATCTCCTTAAATACAGGCTGCAGGGTACGGTTTGCAGTATGTACTTTCAGAATGTTCCTAGAGAAATAAGGTGGTTATGAGCATCTTGAAAGAGAAAGGACCTGACTGTAATTAGGGAATAAGTGTCCATTAGAGGCTTTTCAAATTTAATTTGGATACCAAATTACATCTTGGTTCTTTTTCCTTAAACAGCCACAACAAAAAAGCTTCAGACCTACAATAAGCTTGTTTAAAATTGAGTACAGCAGCTATTACTCAGCCTTTATATTGTACTATCACCCTAAAAACACCACCCAACGAGGTCTTGCTGTGCTTCATACAAATATGAGACAGTTCCTGCCCCAAAGAATTTGCAGTTTATATGTGCATGTTTGCAGTTTGCATGTGCAGTTTATATGTTATAAAGTCTAATTTTAGTGCAAGTTTAAGCCAGAAACCCTGTTACAAGTGGCAAAATCCTGAAAAATCAAGATACTTACCACCCTACCTCACCCTGATTTATGAGGCTATTTTTAGAATAGTATAGGCTGATGTGCTCTGAGCTTTTTTATATTTGCATTAAGTCCTCTGTGATTCCTCCTCTGAAATGTGTGCATATGCTGAGTCCATGTGAGATGCTACCACTGGCGCTTGTCATAAGAATTAAATCCCTCTCAAGCTTGTTTACAGCTCAGCACTTGTCATACTGCTCCCCTGAGCTTCACGGCTGGCTGGCTTTCTCCTTTCTCTTTGGCTCTGTGAAAGATTTAATTTCATTTTTGTTTATGTGTGTACTTACACTCGCAGGTGCAGGAAAGAAAAAAATTGCTGTACCCAGATGTTTTGAGGCTGCAGTAGCATACATACAGCTGAAATTAAGAAGAAAAACTGTAGCAGATAAAACCAACTTTCTCATACAGTATTCTGTAGCACATTTAATAAACCTATCATGTTTCATTGACAAGAAGACTCTTAAATGCAATTTTAGGAGCACCAGAATATTTTACATTTGTCTCTGCTCTTCTGCAAAGAGGCTTTTTAAGTCTGAAGGTAGTCCAATTACTCCTATTTTCAATTTCGCCAATATCTTCTTGTAGTGGTTACCGACTCAGTCATCAACACGGCTAGTGCACAACAAGCTGCCCTAGCGGCATTAATTGAACCTCAGAGAGTTTCATCCAGATTTTCACCCATACTTTGAAAGATATATAGTTTTGTTAAAAGAAATTACCCTCTTGCTTCTGTAGTAACAGAAGAAATCATTGCCTGGATTGCCTGTAGAGCCTCTGGTTCTAATACCTCAAATCACATCTAGTTAAGCACCTCTTGATTTCACAACTGCGGCTGGTTAACCCTGCAGCATTTACTCCATCACATACTCCAACAGTCCATAAAAGGGTGCAAAGATTAATGAGCTATGGTTTCATCGGCAACTACAGTAGCTATCCATCTACACACACAGTAATGGCCTCTCTGCTTCACCTCAATAGCACGTGCAGACCGCAGCCAGCAGAAAGGGCTGCTGATTTCTTTGTGCAGGCTCAGCACGTGCATTGGGAACCTTTCCCTAGATATGCAGGTTCCCAGTCAATTTATTTGCACAACTATGTGCAGAACTGAATACTTCTGTTAACTTTCTTTGATCAACTTCTACTTTTTAACCTTTCTAGTCGCACAATCTGCAACACAGAACTTGCTAATGCTAGGAATGGTAAAAATACAAGCATCTGATGCAGAAATGACTGCAAATTTAAAGGACGCTCTTGTGCAACCTAAATGGATGAAGCTGCCTCTTTTTTTAGCTGTTTTCCGCTTCAGTAACTTCCTCTTAGAGCTTCCACTGGGCACTGTGTGGAAGAGCCTGATGAGTGGCTCTGCGACATGACCTCTACCATCAGTGTTCCGCCTGCCACTGCAGGAAGATGATTTTTGTGTTTTGTTTTTTTTTTTTTTTAATATACATCTCTCTCTTTGTTCCTGATCTTAGAACCGAACTGGCAAAGTATTCATAAGTTCAGGGTATTAGGGAGACACCATGAAACTGGTGAATATTAGACCTACATACACAGAATTATTTTTCTGGTAACTGCTGATTTTATATCCCTGCAGCACTAACTTTACTATGCACAATTAAATTATTCACTGTCAGACTGAGGGCAGAGCAGTAAAGATATGTTTGTGTAAAAGAAAAAAATACCCCACAGGAGAGTCAGTCCATTTCCTATGCTAGGAGAAAGAACACAAGGCTGGTTCAACTGAAACTGGTTTTACTGCATCCCCAAAACACAAGGTGTTACACAAATAAAGAGGCACTACTGACTTTGTATGGTCTTCAGCAAGCATAAAAGCTTTCTACTCTATGCATGTTTTCAGCAGAGCAAATGAAAGTCAAGACCATAGCATCTAATATGGGTGAGGTGCAGAAAGTGCTGTTCACCTCCCCCAGACCAGGTATGGCAGTGAAATACATTTATCTTGATGGACAAGAATTATTGAGTTTGGACTGAGTGAATTTTAACAATTATTGACCTTTAGCTAATTGGTGTACATTATACTCAAGCATATCAATTTACAGTCAGGTCAAATCTCTTTGTGCTGTGAGGCGACTAATAACAGTTAGTTTGGTCAGACACTGCACAGAACCTCCTGTTTCTTCATAGAGACCTCTGCTCACATGAACTAAAAGACTAAAAGCAGAATCATTTTGCCTGTACATGTTCTATATTCCATGCACAGTGAAGTTTCCATTTGCTGCTCTTTGTTATTGATCTTTTATTGCCGTTAGGCATCTTGACAATCCAATGACACTTCATTTGCTGCTTTGTATTTTCTCTGGACATTCTGTTCAGCAGAATTCCTACCACCTTTAGCATCATCTGTAAGAAAGAGAATATGACTGTTATTGCAGGGAGTCAGAAGTTCAGGGTAATATATTTTATCCACTGTAATTAGGGATAAGCAGGAGACGGACCTTTAAACCATTTTTTTTCATAGTCCCTGCCCCCCAATTTATTTTATGCAGGGTAAAATACAAAGAGAGATGTGATCAAAAACTCTCATAAGCTTACAAATGGATTGTAAGCTCTCTCAAACAATACAGTTTATTTTGATGGAAAGAACCAGTGCATTTGTAAGGACTGTGTAAACACATAAAATCAAGAATATATTAATATATGTCACATATGACATGAGAAGACTACAGATATTTTTGGCAGTAATAATATTTATTACTGCCAAAATACAAATGGCAATTAAGAGGCAACAGCATGTTAAAAGCTTCCAAGACAGCACTGTTAAACAGCAGCTCTCCAGTGCAGTTAAATCACTCTGTGAAAGCTCAGAGTCAGGAGGTCTGCTTTCATGCAGAATTCTTCCGTTTGTTTCCTTTCAACAATGAATAAACTTTCCCATAGATAATAGTGTCTGCGGATCAACTGTACGAGGAAGGGCCAGCTTTGGCAAGGAGTGCACAAACCTAGCAACAGTTTGAGAGGCACAGCTGTCCTGGACAGGAACAATGCTTCCCAGAGCCCTCAGGGAGCCCTACTTCCTTAGCACGCATCTCACCTACTTTTATGGAGACTGGAAATGAAACCCCATTTCCGTCCATTGAGTAGCTCACCTAGTCAGAAGTGTGCTTGGATTAGAGAGATGCTTTATTCCAAGTAGAATGGCAAATTTACAACAATCTGTTCAGTCAACTTCGTGCTCAAGAGAGCGTAAGGATTGTTGCTGAACTCTACCCTCTTTTTAACATGCTAAAAAAATAAGACCCCTGTTGTTGAATTTTTATAAAGTTTTCATTTCAGGCTGAATTCCTCCTAATTGCTCATTTACTTGGATTCATTTTGAGTCCCTCCTTTCTGTCCCAGGTTTATTCAGCAATAAGATTCCATATATAAATGATTAAAAATTTACGTGTGAGCGATGAACATCTTCCTGGGTAGCAGACTAGTTTTCTACTTTCTAAAACCCTACATGATAACATCTGAATTTTCAGCACTTACATTGAAAACAAGTCCTCCTGTAAGTGCAACAGGGTGTCCCTATTGCTGTGTGCTTGCTTGGATGAACAAAATATGTTGAATCTGCACAGATCTAAAAGACATACATGGCATGCATGCAAATTATAAAAGTTGTATTACAATTTTAAGCCTTTATGCTGAAGGATGTATAGGTCATACTCGGAAAAGTTTTCTACCTTCAGTGGCAGCAGTTAACTGAAATACACACAACTATCATTTGTGTAACAATTGAAATACACTACACTAACATCTCTGGAGATCCAGCCATAATAAGCAGACAGTTTCCAAAAGGAACTGATCCAATGGCTTCATTACTTGCAGCTGTTTGGTATACTAAAAGCTCTCTGTGTTTATTCCTCTTATGGAAATGCTTTCCCTGGACAAAATAGGAATTTGTCTATAATTCCCTACAGACCACTCCAAAAGCCGTATTTCTGAAGCTGTGGCTTCCCATTCAGCAACAACTGGATGGCCTAAACTGACTATGCTGTCCTCTGCTGCTGCCAGTGTGGTTTTTTACCTGGTCAGCTCCATGCTTTAGCTCAGCATGTGTCTGCAAAAATTGGCTTAAGTGAGACTTAGCAGCTACAAGGGAAAAGGGCTGCTTCAATCGCTGGAAATGGTTTTACAAAATCAGAGCCTTACAAGCCTTAGTTTAGAAACATCTTTGAAACTCAAACACCTTCATCTAGAAGAAACTGTAATTGCCAAGTTAAAGAAATTATTCATAAAGCAAAATTCACCTAACTCTTTGTGGTGGTGCAGCATGACACTCAAAAGGGTGTTGGTGATGCAGGCTTACAGGAGAAGAATCATCTTTTTTTTTTTTTTGCTTCAGGCGTATAATAGATAAACCATCAGGTACACAGCCTTTCTTGGGGTTGTGAAACTAAAGCAACAAACTGCAGCCAAGGTTTGAGTTTTAGCTCCTCAGCTCATCTTTCAAACATCCTTCACAATAATGCCGGTTTGGATATTCTGAAACCATACAAATGTAATAGCTGGTTTGATACTGGCACTACACCCTCACCAGTATTTCAAATATGCTAAGGGAAACAACTGCAAAAGGAAGGGAGGAAGCTTTATCTTTCACTCCACTGAAAGAAACTGAGAAGATTTCTGGACAGAGTGGGTTATTTTACACATTCCCATCCACAAGTAACTTGCATTACTTTTGCTAGGAAAGACTTTGGTATGTTGACTGTAAACACAGGTTGTACTTTCATTTCCTGTTACATCATCAAGACTGACTGCTGAGGAACCCAGAAGACAATGGATTTCCTCTATCAAATAGAAATAAGTTTTAAGGTATTAAGAAGTATGCTCCACTTGAATAAGTTTGTCTCACTAAATTAATCGACAGCGAGTTCTGTGCACTGACGTTTCTAATAAACCTGAAAAAACTTTGTAGGTTATCCTCAAGAAAGGCTAAGTCATTATCAGCCTTAAAAGAGGCAATGAGACAGCCTGCCTGGACACTTTTCTGCTGTGGTGATTATTAGCCTGCTATGTCAGACGAAGGTCACTGAAAAGTGACAAGCTGCAGTTGAAAGGATACTTATTTTAAATAGTAATGTTAAGAGACTCTTCAGAAGAACTGACAGAACCTCATTATTTAGCAAAGATGAATAACTCAACACTAAGACACATTAGATTAATACAAAACAGCATACATGCCACATGTCAAGAGCTTCTTTTTGGTTTCATCAAGGAAGATCATACAAGCACTCTTCATCTCCTCTCTTCTAAGTGACCTTCCTATAGTCTCCAAAGGGCATCCAGTATATGTTATCTGGGAAAGAAAATACAGTGGAAGTCACATATACAGAAGAAAAGCTTCCCTAGCATGAATGTGTTGCCTTAGGCTCCTCTTGTGAATTCTGATCTGATACAGGTATCTAAAGCTTTTTGCCATCTTCCAGAGCCATTGAAGTTGGATGTGCCCCACTGCTCTGGTTCCTCTAGTTACAATTTCAGGCAGCACTAAGAAAAGCTTCACTTTACCAGATAAAGCAGGTTAACCACCAACTTGTCCTGCATGTTGCACACTGCTATTCATGATTAAAATTCTGAACTTACTTTTGCTTCTCCTCTGCAGAACTCTCTCTTGCTTTCCATCACCAGCCAACAACTTAGAAGTTTATACACCCACCACCAAGAAAAGACATTACAAGATACAAAGGCTTGTGAGAGGGAAAAAGCAGCCATTTAAAGGATATCTAACGAATACACCGCATTTCACTAAATATCCCAGGAAAATTATAGTATGTGCCATCAGCTTGCTAGCCCAAAGACTAAGTGAAGCCTTGCAGAAGGCTTTCCACTAAAGAAGATTTAGGTGAAAGGCACAAGTCTCAGCTGAAATCAGCTGAAAAGCTGGTAAACAAAACCCAATCATTTCAGGCAGCAAACACAGGTAATTCAAATATATGCAATTCAAAAACTTTTAAGTAGTCAATGTTCCACTTCTACAGCCTTAGAAGAGAAGAAAGCAAGGCCCTCAGTTTGTTGCTAGCATGACAGTATCACAATGAGAAAGTTTTAAGTAAGAAACAGACCAGCATGTTACTTGTCTTTACTCAAAAGGGTATTAATTATACTATCTGTGAGCAAAACATATGAAGATTACATTTTCAAGGTACCGTATTACCAGTATGAGACAATGTTCTTACCACTATGCGCTACCCCATTCACTACAACTTTTGGAGAAAACAGCTATTTGATTTACATGCCTAATATTGAGAGTTTAGTGAACTAAAATCTGAATTATTTTTATTCACATTAAGTTCGTAACATAATAGATTCATTCAACAATGTTACTTTAAAATTGCTATAAAATGGAGAATTGGTGGCTGACAAGCCAAAGCTTTTTGATCATGGAATTAACCATATTTTAAATTGTGTGATGTAGCCCATACATGTACTTTGAGCACTTAGGATGAAGCTAAACTTGCCCAAATTTAAATGCAGATATATATATAATATCAGTTATCCCTGTAGCAGTCACAAAAAACGACAGCCTCTCTGACAGAATAGTTTGAACGGTAAAAAAACCCTCAACAAAACCAGCACATTTTACATCATCAAATACATTAGCTTTATAGCACCTTAAAGTCATAACTACTACATTCAACTCCCTCCAAGTACAGGCTTTCACAGTGGAGTATCTCCCACCTTTTAGTTTTTAGATCTGGTGCGATACAGGAGACACGGACCTAAGATGGTTACTTTGGGTCCATGAAACAACCGAATACAAAGTTTTAATTGTCTTAGCTACAGCAGTGAGCCAAAACTCAAGGGAACACAGAGAACTGACTGCATAGCGTCTAAATTAACGTGAAATACCAGTCAACATACCTCCCCTCTTAGCACTGAGCTAGTGGGGAAAAAGTATAGCAAGAATTATGCATTTAAATGTAACATTCAACAGAGATACATGCCTGGCTTCATCTAAGAACCGAGAACTGTCCTTTTGAGCTACATTAAAACTGCTGTAAGCATTTTATTAAAAGCAAAAATCAAGGTTAGCAGATACTTACCAATGTTTTTTATTGGAGGCATATTAAGCAGTCATCAAAAAATACAGGATGCAACCAGACAAAATAAGCTCACAAGCCTCAAAAAAATCAAAGAGTAATAAAACCAAAAAGACAACAATTGGACAGAAAAATTTGCCCTACACACAAGTTCCTTAACAGTCTCTAACAAAATTCTACTGTGACAGCCTATGGCCAGTCTTTGGTGGAATATTAGTATATTCTACAGCGTAACCCCCCCCCTTTTCTACATGTCAGCATATAAATAACGATGCTTAATGTCTGCAGAAAAGCTCCAAGATCTTGCAAGGTTCTGCAGAATTCCAGGCCTTACTCAAGATTCTTTACCCTGACCTTCAGTTCCTAATGCCTTCAGGCAGTAAAGCACCACAGAACCTGATTTAAAACCGGCATTCTCTCTCTTTCCCCATTTCCAGGAAAAAAAATGGACATGGTTTTGTCATAAGAATTTTCCTGTTTAAAATACATCAGCCAATACCTAGAACTCAGTACAGGCTATAATTTGATCTATATTTCTTTTTTCCCAGGATTACTCATCCATTCTGTTAAGCTGAACCACAGTAAGCCAGTTTGTTTCCCAAACTGCACAATGCAAACTAAGACACTGGCTGCACTTGCGGAAGCTCCAAGTGACTGAACACTCATTGACCATAAACTAATCATGTCAAGTTTTTGTTTAAATGCAAATAACAACAATAGCATATGCATAGCATGCTATTTCCTTAAAAATCAACATTAAACCATCTGCGGTAATTATTCGAGCAAATATGGTTCATCTTTTGAGATGGAAGGAGACGATGGATCTAGTATGGATACAAGTAACTTTCAGTTACTGTTTTTTTTTTTAATAAGGCAATGAAAACTTGAAGTAAAATGTCTCCCCAGGTACAAAACTACAGGTGGCACAGAATAAGAAATACTGTATGGAAAAAGACTTTGAAATTACTCAGAAATGAACAAAACCCTGAATCATGCATAGTCACGTTCAAATATATCAAAATGCATTTGATGTAACTTGATCCTCTGGAGTGACTTCCTCCAGAAGTACCAAGTCAACTTATCTCCAGGAAACCTCCCAAATAACACGATAGAGATTAATCTTCATAATTATGCAGTCTCCTACAGTGCTCAGTCAGCAAATTAATTACTTGATTCAGGAAAAATTGCAATGAATTTTAGTTCCTCTCCTTCACAAAAATTCCATGCCACAGTTTTCATGAATCAACTTAGCCATTTAAAGCGATCTGATGGTCTTGCTAGAACAACGTAGTTCTAGCTCACCTCTTCTTTTGGAAAGGTGTTTTGTATTTAACATTTCCTTTTGTATGACCATTCTCTACATTACTTAAACAATGCTTTATACATTACGTATCTGAAAATGAAAATATGTACACTTCTGCCAAATATGCAATTTTTAAACCCAAGTTTTATTTTCCAACTTCTCAACAGCATGTGGCCAAATTCTTATTATCAAAATGGTAAACGTTTGAAAAGTTTACTTGCCTAATTAAAGATTTGAGAAATTTGTAAGTATTATACAACTGGCTCCAGATGAACTTAATCTCTTCCAAAACCACATATCAAAGGTCTATTCAAAATATATCGTTTGCACGGAAGATCCTCAATCATATAAAAAATACTACTGAGATTTCTCTGGATTCAAACAGACCCATTCAGAGACTCCACCAGTAACATACACACCAAGTTCCATAGCTGTTTAAGTCCTTTAAACTGTCTTCATTCTGAATGTTGTGTTTTATACACACGTACAGGCATAAAGACATCGGTCTGGTTAATCCTATCTCAAGTTACTAACTTGATCACTAAACCCAACAAAATTCCCAAACAACTAAGAACAAAAGAATACTGTAACTTCATTGCTGTCAGGTTTTTCATGTGTTTTGTTGTTTGAAGTTCTTCAACTGGCAGGTCTTGAAGAGCTGTGACTAGGTAAAATGTTCTGGTTTTCTTTTTTAAAGTCTTCCAAACCTGCATAGATGAAAATTAAGATGCAATTCAAAGTTTACATCATATAGCTCTTCAGAGTATGAAGCAGGTTTTGAGATGTTGAGATTGATGTGGTTTATTCAGAGGGTCCAACTCCTCCAATAAGCTGCAATGATCTCTCAATTTTGATAGTTGTTTAGACTCATTTAGCAGCTGAGCCCAGTTAACCCAAGAGGACAGAGCAGGCTTCAACTGCATGCTGACAGCCCAGAAAAGTATCTGTATTTCATCTAGGAAAGTTAGCACATCTTACCACAATACACAGCTACAAAAATATGTTTATGCACAGGCACTTACTCATTTAGTTCTAAAGCAAGAGTAACCCCACCACCAAACTCCCTCCTACCCCCCCCCCCAAAAAAAACACCACCGTAAGTCTCAAATTCACAATATTAAAATGAAATGATTTGGGGAACTATGACTAAAACTTATTTTATAAAGGTGGGAAGACTCTGCCCAAAGTTTCAAGCTGAGCATCAAATTATGCACAAAGACAAAATTTTGTTGCAAATATTTACTCGAAAAGTAATAATTTACAGCAGTGCCTTAACAGCTGTTCAAAACATGTAGCATTCATTAAAAACAAAACTGTAAGTCAAAAGCACATTCTGAATGTTTCAAATGGAGCAATGAAGTCATAAGAGCAAGCTAGTGTTAATCAGATGCATTCCTATATCTAGCTGCTAACTAGAAGACAAAGAAAAAAAACCCAAAACAAAAACTAAATGAAAACCAGCAGCCATCTTTCTGTACACCATTTAGACTACAAAAAAAGTCCTGAAATTGAACTGTACAATTCCACTTTATATGCCCTTGTGTCCTTTTTGTAACAGTTTGCCAGTAGCAGCTGCAAAATGGCAGAATGCATGCCAGTTCATGTTTCCAGTTTGGGGTTTTCCTGACTTCTGCTTAAAACAATTTTTACATTAAACTGTACTTTGGTGTGACTTACAGACCATTCCTATGGGTCTAAGGCTAAGAATCATAATAAACAACGATAAAAGCCTAACAGCTACAGTACTTTCAGCATTATGTTCTACTTTATACAATTATGTTAGGTATTTCTGCACAGCCTGCACACTGAAAACCCCACAAATATATATTTTTATTGTAATAGCTTCACTTTCACTGAAAGTTTATTAAGGTAAGCTTATAGCCTGGCAGGATTACACCTGTACAGAGGTGCACAGACTCATAATTCTGTTTACATGCTTTTACAGACAGGAATGTGACATCAAGTCCAAAGGTTTAGGTTTACCCCAAGTATCAGCAGACCAACAACCATCATTGCAAGTGTGCTCCATTTTAGCTTCAGAAGTTAATCCATACTAAATTCCACTGTTTAATGATATTCACACTGAAGGATTTAAAAAAATATTTTCTTGGCAAACAAATCATCTTATCCCAGGCTAGTAAACTATAAAATTAGAATTTATTCCTCCTTTCAAATGTCAATCATATATCATATCCAAGAGACAGGAAGATGTATCTGAACATCACCTTTTGTAAATTTAATCAGCTGCACATACACATACATGCTGTCCTCATACGCAAGACTCCACTTCAGCATCTCTTCTCTGCCCCAGCCCCCTCTGTTTTTAGTAATTAGCAAATGAGCACACTCATCAGGAATGGTCCATGGTGTTCTTACCATTGTTTTTAACAAACAAAATTAACATTATTTCAGCTTTCTTCGTTTTCATCTGTCTTGTGTACAACTGTTTCCATTCTGTTGGGATTGCTTTCTTTAGAAGTCTCATCTGTTTGTTCAGAGAGTTGTCCAGCTTTCTTTGCTGAAGGTGCAACATTACCTTTTTGAAGGATTTCAGTAGCTTCATGTTCTAGTACCTCTGATGGAGTCAAAGGCTCCAAATGAATACTACCTTGTTCACTAATGTCTGAACTAATGGATTCAGGTTCATCTCTTTTTCTCAAGAACTGCTCAAAACTAACATCTTCACCTAATGTTAGCTTTAAGTCCCTTGGGTTCATTGCTGAAAGCGTAGTTACATCCAAACTATGCACTTTAGTCTGCTCATTCAAGATAACACTATCTGAACTTAGGCAAGTTCTTAACTCGCTTTCACCATGAATACATTTTTGTTTCTCATCTACTACTTGTTTGTTGTTATATGAATCACAACATGCTCCTTTCTCATGCAAAGAATTCTTTGAGCTGTTGTCAGGGAGTTCCAAACTAGGAACATTTTCTGTGTTTGACAATGATGACTTTTCTTCATTCTTTTCAGCTGACGCAACTTTTTTAGTTTGGCTTCTATTGAATTCTTTTGTTTTGTCTGAAGAGTCATGCTCTTGTTTGCTGAAAAAAACCAAAACAAGTTATTTTTAACCACAAATGAAATAAAGCAACACATGGCTGTACTCCACAAAGAGGCACTCAAAAGGCAGTCTTGTACATTTCCTATTTGGTAATTCTCACAAATTTCCCTAGCAAGATAGGCTGAATTTAAGTAACAGCCGCATTTTTCTTACCTATTTACAAACTCAGCTTTGAATACAGCAGTCAACTACTACTCTCTACTTCTGCATTTCATCTCCAAAAAGGAAAGTTAAGTTATCCTCTCTGTGTGACGCATGGAATTTTCCAAATAACAATAGGAAGTTCCTGTACTTGCACACGCAGAGGACACACAGATGCAGATACAGCTACTTGGAAATTTTTGTTGATGTGCAAAGCCAAAAACATGGGAGGGGGGGTGAAAACAAAAACACAACCAGCCCGTTTGTACCTTTATAGTGACCAACGGACTCTGCAATACTAATGGGTCAAGTGAGAAAACAGGCTAACAGTTGAAATTCAAACTAACTTAAATCCGTAATTTAGTTGAGCAACTACAGATTTGGATTTACTGAAAAAGTGAACCTGTGTCACCTTTCAAATGAAAACTCTTTATGAAAAGTAAATATAAATCAGTATTGAATTATGCAAGTAAAAATGAGAATCTTATTGTATAATAAAATCTAAAGAAAAGTGTATGAACTCTGTACACAAACTGATTGCTTAAACCTCGTATTATTTCAATAAAGCCACATGCTTGCAGTGCTTTAGAGTGACCAGGAAAAAGAAAATAACCAGAATAGTTCATAGACAGACTGAACTGTTGTGTATTTCAAATGCCAACCGTACCTAAAAAAACCCCAACCTAAACCTACATAATAGTCTGGTCATATTTTTATATGCAATTTGCTCATATGTTCATATTCCAATAGTCAAAATCCTAAATACTAGCTCCTAACATTTCATTTGTTATAGGAACACCAGCTTCTCCCACCCTTCCAATAATGGAACTCAAGTTTGGCTGCAAAGATTTAAATTTGGTAAAAGTTAGCTATAATTTCTAACCCATTCAGAGTTTCTCAGAATAAGTAGCTCAAATTATGATGGTGACAGACAAAAGAAGGCAGGGGTGGAAGTAATACGGAAGAACAACTGTTGGTCTGAATTAAGATACAAATTCTATATAGGAAGTGAATTTAGGGGGAGAGTCTCCTAAAATAATACCTTATAAAAATTAAAACTTAAATTGCAAGTAGTCTCTAATGAGTGACATGCAGACAGAAGATGTGAGAGATAAAATATCACCAAATATCTCAATCTAAATGCATTTGTACTTTATTTCTTCAAATGGTTTGAAATAATTTTTGGCTAAAACCACTTTTAACATTACCTAATTGACATACAGTTCAGGACTCTTTAAAGGGAGAGCCATTTCCTTACTGCTTGGATTTTATGATATTATTTTCAAGCTGAGAGTCTAGATATGTTGTTGCACTGATCCAGGAATTGAAAACAACTCACGTGGTTCACCTATATGCCAAATTATTTTACAGGGTCATTATTCTTGAAGAGGGGCTACATACTATGAGCATTCAGAAATCTGTTTTAAAGTTTCACTTTCACTTAAATAAACTAATCCAAGAATATTCCACTTCCTACTTAGAATTTAAGTCAGAAGAATATTCTGAGCAGCAATAAGAGAATGCTGAGGCATTATCCTTTAATGATTAAATCTTACCAGTCACTCATAAGAATATTTTCATCCTGTTCCACTAATTTTTCATTTATAATAAAGAATTAACTCGAGGCCAAATTACAACCTGTATTTGCTACTTGTGCCAATCTAAGCTTTTCTTTTTTTTCCTCTCTCATTTATTGACCTATCAATATCAGTAACTGACATTCTCCAATACACAAAATTTCTATTGGAGGGGTGGAGGAAGGGAAATATTTGGTAGAAAACTACAGAAACTCAGGACAGTTCCAAGACAAAAGCCAACATTTAGAGCCACCCATCAGCTCTGTTTGACATTAAGTGGTTTTACCATAACTGTTGTTAATTACCTCATCTATTCCAGGGAAACACTTCAGCTATACAGAGCTGTATAAATGCTAGTAAATATTTAGAGCTGTTTTCATATGAAAATCCAGTCAACTCTTTATGGAAGAGTGCTTATACACATGACCTTTAGCTACTACTTTTCAACAAGCAGCTTGAGGGTGAAGTGTAGTTGCAGAGCTAACAAGTACAGAATTACACTTCATATGTAGGAAGTTTTGAAAACATATGCAAAAAGTAAAATAAAAGGGTTTAAATAAAGAGATGATTAATGCCTCATCCACACAAACAGAGCAGTGTTTCCACACTGGAAACTCTGGATGGATGACATTTATGTACACATACAAGATTCACATCAAGAAACTCTTAAGAGGATAAATCTGCCCTTAACATATAAAAGGAATCCACCACAACCTTCCTCACCTTCTAGTACCCAAAATCCCTGCTTCATTCAACCCTAGTCCCTCATTCTCACTCATTTGCAGCAAACCACAGGAAAAGAGTAAGCAGGGAAGAAGAAAATGTATGTACATAAATATTCATTTCTCATGCAGAATAAAGCTGTCTCTCTCATCAGCATACCTTCCTGTGAGTCATAATACCAATAAAACAAGGCAAAAAAAACCATGGTTTTTGATGATGATTGTTGTGCAAAACTTAGCCACAAAGAACAGTGATCTTTTAGACCACTAACCACAACAGTTAAGTTCAATTAGACAGAATATTTCTCCAATGAGATAATTTACCTCTGCTGAGAGCTGCAGATGGATAAGCAAAACCTAGCAACTGTGACACACTAAAATCCCAAAACAGAAAGAAAAATTATATAGCATTTCAAGAAATCATTCTGTAAGCTGAAAAACAATAGCCTTCCATTCAATATTAGGAACAAAACATACTCTTAGTACTCTATATGCAACAATACTGGTTCCAGTGTAATAAAATGAAAAATTCAGACATCAAAAAGACTGGAAAATGAGAAAATTTGCCTTTTAATGAAGACAATGAATCAATTTTCTAAAGCATGATAACAAACTGTGGCCAGACTACCAAATACTGGCTATACTAATGAACTACCTGCCATATTGTCTATATGAAATCATCTTTTAGAGTACGACTACTTCAAGGGAGTAGTACAAGACATAATTTTAAATCCAAGAGATGGAAGAGTATTCTTAGATAACTAAACCTGTATTACAGCTGCATTTACATCAACTGCTTGGTGTGAAACAACACAATCATTTTGAGGCACATTCCATGATTGTTCCCAAATGCTGGTTTGGTTTACAGAGCAGTCCAGAGGCATGGTAATTAGGTTTCTCTTTGAGGAAATGAACTGGAAGCTCTGACTATAAGCACATATGTAACAAGTAACTACAATTACGTTTTGACTAAGCTTTTAAAGGCAAAATTTGCACCAACAACTGTGAAAAATCACTAACTACAACACGACATTTCAGGCTGTGGTATCTGGAATTAAATATTTTTATTAATTATATGAAGTATGAATCCACCCACAATGTACACCTAAAGAAAATGTACAAGATCCCAATTATTTCCCCAGATGGACGTAACGAATTCCACAAATTTGTGTGCTTGTCTTCTTGCTGTGTATTTCAATGAACTGCCAAATTGTCAAGTATCTGGCTGCAGCAAAGTAACAGGCATTCCATAACACATTGGAAAAACAACCTGAGGTTCCACATGGCCCAGGCCACATGGAATAGGCAGCTCATCACTGTTCTGAAAGGTCTTGGTTCAGGTTTTCTGTAAATTCAGACATCTAACACCCAAGTAGGCTACTCTGTCTGTATTCTCCATCTTTTCCAGCAAAAAGGGTTAAGGTACAAGCTTTGGTTTGTTTTTTGTGGGTTGTTTGTTGTTTTTTTTTTTTCCAGGAGGCAGGAGGGTGCTATATTTTTTAATTTTAAGATGAAAGCCAGGATTACAGAACAGTTTTATGAAACAAAAATTGCAAACTCAACATATTCTGAAATGCTAAAACACAATATGGGATTAAATGAAAAAAAAGTAAAGAAAAACTAAGAGTAAACACATCTGAAGTGGTAATGGAGTCTACGGAAAGGGAATGTGTTACTGTGTATGTTTGAGAATCTTGCCTAACGCTGGTGAATGAAGACGAACAGTCTTTTCTTACATTTCTACAAAACTATTGCTTGTTAAAAAAACCCCAAACCAAAAAACAACTTAGGCAAGCAGTGTTACAAGAAAAATCTTTACTAGATCTGCGGACTTCTCCCATGCTCTTACCAGCTGGGATTTCTGTAACAGATCGCCCTTTTTGAAGGGCAAAAGAAAGACAACTTCTTACAGAAAAGAAAAATTCTCTAGAAGTCAGAATCCAAAGATAACATTTTAATAAAAAATGCCCAAAACAAACCACAAAGTAGTGTGAGATAATTTCACTTCCTGATATGCAGAAAACAGGGGAAAATCTGTACACATAAAAATAAGAATTCAGGCCTAAAGAGCCATTTCCAAAGATTTTCCTCTTTAAAGTGTAAACAAAAACCTCCAAAAGTTACAGTTTAGAGTCAGTATTTACACATATCTCAGGTTATATTTCAGATCAATTTCCAGATTCCCTGAAGATGAAGATAAATTAAGCCTTAAACCATTCCTTCATTGGAGCCTGGCATATAAATCAATCAGAATGGACTGACTGAAAACTGGAAATCCTTGGATGTGGCAGATGTACTGTAGGTGTCCCTCCAACACTGCCGTACCTTTCTGTTTTAAAGCACAAAGCTAGATTTCTACACTATACATACCTTCTAACCACTACGACCCAGTGGTTTTTGTATAGCTAAAGAAAAGTTGTCTTGGACATTCAAACTAGTTATGAAGTTCAGAGATATTGCTAGACTGTGTGGAGAACAGAAAAAACATTACCTCCAACTTAGGTTCTCTCTCTCTCTAATGGAGATTTCAGTCTTTAACCTAGTGAATAATGAATTAAGATTCAAAGTTTTAAAAAACTGTATGGTTAAAATAGAGATAAGGGTGAAGATGACTTGGCAATCTGCAATAAATTTTTCAAGTTGTTACTTATTTAGAGTTTAGATGTACTTCAGAGTTCTGGAAGAGCATTTCAGCATTTTAAAGCTTTTTAATTGGTATGCAGAAATTATAAGATAACTGGAAAAGGTTACATGAAACAAGTTTACCCTGCCTCATGAAAACCAGGGAAGCAAGTCTTAAGATGGTTAGCAGTACTTTGACTCTAGTGCTTCCTGCAATTCTACATAAGAATTAAAAGCTTTTTACATCATGCCTGAGGTATTAAAGATCTGAAATGCTAAACTAAGTGCATCAAGACACACTATGACCCAACAAAAACATTCTGCAAAAACAAGCACAATTTTCTTTTAATTGTCCAACATAACCCAAATACCCAGATCACAGCTGTAGATTACTTAAGGACAACTGTAAAACAGTGCGGCTGACTTCCAACTGCTCTTTGGAGGAGATAGTTCCCTCAAAACACCTTACAGACACAGACCATGCATTAGATAAACTATACAATATTTAAATTAATTGACCTTTAAAAACCACATTAAATAAACAGCTTATCACAACATTATTAACACAGATTTTCTGTGTTTATATGAGAAAATGCTATCAAAGAGATAACAAGAAGTATGTCTCCTACAAAACCTGTTAAGTCATCAGTTCTAATATAAAATCTAACCTTTCAAGGGTTTCCTATTAAAAAAAAAAAAAGAGAAAATGAACATAACCCTCAAAATTGCTTATGCCTGTATCTTCTTTGTTGATGCTGCATTAAAAGCAAATTTAATCTGCTGAAGTATGGTGCTGCCTCTGTTATATTTAAATAATGTTATTAATCATACATTAAATTACCAGACCTCAGCAAGTCTTAATGGTTGTCTACAAAGCACAGAATATTTGACAGAAGAAACAGCTTTAGCAACTTAAATTGTATGAAAAATGTATACTAATATTAGATTGACACCTACCACATGTATTTTCCTAATTCAATCTAAGAAAGCAGTGCTAAAACCCAGACCTCTTAAAGAATTTTAGCACATAACTTCAGTAAACCATAAACACCTTCTAATACTTATGTCCTAGCAGCTGACGAGCAACTTGGACTGCAATATAAACAACCATTTATAAGTATTTTAATTATCAGATCATAATTTTGCAATAGAAGATGGTGAAAATAACTAAAAAGGAGGGATTAAGAATAACACTGCTACGATAGCACTGTAACAATATTCATCTAATTAACAGTAAGAAAAATGATCAGGGTAAATCAAATGACAACGTATTTTTTGGGTCAGGGATTTGAAATACTCCAAAGTATTTAATCATCAGTAGCAACACAAGTAAAAGACGAAGCAACACCAAATATTTAGCTTTGCTTCACTGCTTTAATTATTTCTACACAAGAACTCAAACAAGTATGCTGGAAATAGTAATTTGTCTAAAAACAGACACTCGTAAAAGAGCAGAACAATTTAGACACACACAAAAAAAAAGCAAATATTGTATATCCAAGGACAAAACATCCTACTACTCTTGTCAGAATAAATGTAAGTTTTGCTACCAAAATAATCGGGTATGGATTGGATCCAATATCTGTAGATTGTTTTAAATAAATTATAAACACTTTACATGATCAATTTCTAACAGATTTCCAAGTACATGTTTTATAGCTTATAAAATAATCAAACTGGCTAGTTCATGCTGTTTTGGAAGTGAACAGGGCTTTAAAATACTTTGTGCAAACCACATCTTCGTTAATACGGGTTATCTTGGATTCCTGACACATTCTCAACTTTAATTCTGTTTAGGAATAGGGTTTAGAACATAGTTCCTTCTAATTTGTAATTAGCAGAAATTTCATAAATGGATACTAACTCATAGAAAGCTATCACCTTGTGATGTACCCGGCACTTTTATCATATCAGAAGTCTTATATCCCATAGTTCTAAAAAAGCATACTTTCTTGCATCTGTGCAGCTACAGTGCTTCTGGAAAGAACCTTATGAAAATAAAATTGTGACAATTTCTGGTAAGTGCAGCCTGCTGGGCCAGAATTTTGAGGTATTTTGAAGCATCTCTAGAACCCCAAAGATTCTTCATTCTACATCAAAATTCTAGTTAAGAAAAATGAAGAGAGGAAAAAAAAACAAAAACCAAAAAACCCCAAAACGTAGAAGCTGAGCACAAAAGTTCAGCTTGATCTAGATACTCACCAGAAGAGATCTCCCATAAAACCAAAGAGACTCAGAATAAAAGCCAGGGAAGTAAAAATATTAATTTAGATACCTTAAAGACTAAACTTAGTATTTGATATATAAGGAGTCACCCAGGACTAGTGGATGTTATTTGGAAAATCAGTGAAACAAGCAGACTGAAATGCAGAGGCTAAGCACCAATGGAAGTATTCTCATTTCTACAATCAATAAAATTATGTATATTTGCATGCAAACATACATTGAGCCCAAATCAAGAGCAACTGTCATCCCAGTGATCTGTCATGTTCTCTTACAACCAGAGAGTTATTCCCACAGCTTCTTTGTGTAAGCAGTATGGGAACTCGCCTGGAATCTTTGGCCAACCATCCCTTTTTCTACCTACCCCTAACCAAAAGTAACCTTTCTAGGATGACTGCAGCTTCAAGAATTTCTAGAAAACAATTTCATGTTATTTAAGTGGCTCAAGGTACTTTCTACACTCTACTTTATAAACATAAATCTATTTTACAACCAAAGGAATAGAAGTGTTTTTGGTTGGTTGATTTTATGTGTTTTAAGGGAACTCCAGCTTTCAGTAGGAATTTCCCATTTTGAAAAATATAACTCTAAGTAGAGGTAATGATTCATAAAGCACAATTCTCCCCCAGACATCTGACTGTATAAGCACTCACTCTACATGTGAATGTAGAATGCACAGTTAGAGAGAAAAAGCTGCTTCTACACTATGGTGTTTTACGCTGTTAACGGCTGAATGGGAAAAGAAAGATGGCTAGTAATTAAGACAGCTACATAACTTCCTAGTATTATCAGGAGTAGTTAAGTGTTATTACGCAGCAAGATGCACTGTTACAAATATTTAACAGCATAATAGAAACAAACATTTCCTTTCTTGTCAGGTCAATTGAGAAGACAAAAAGACTTTCCAAACAATCTTAATAAATAATTTGCTAATCAAGTAAGGCTGCTCTGCAACTGCATGTCTTTTAAGAACCCAAATTCCAGTGACACTCAACATCCTAAAAATAACAAAGAAAAGACAGGTTAAAGCATGTATAAATTAAATTTTAATTCTTTGAGCATAAGCTAAACGGGTTTTATTTTGCATATTCATGCTCTTTCCTTGCAGATACAATCCAATACGTTTCATTATTCATGCAATTTTGTAGTTGTTGGGACCATCAGGGATACTTTAGGTCAAGACACGCATTTTTACTTGCATGGTTTAGCACAGGTTTTATGTTATGAGTTTTCCACATGAGTAACACTTCTGAGATCCTCAAACAAATGGAAACAGGACGCCATGATGCCAATAGTTTCTACACGAACTATTTACACAAAGCTGACAAATCTGTACATAGCGTACAAACGTTTTAACTGCAAGTCTGAAATTGAAAAAATAATAAATAAATCTGTAGCAAAGCTGTAAAAGAACCAATTGATAATATCCAAAATGAGCATTCAAAAGAAGTAACATTCACTCAGCTTCAAATCAAAGTGTCAATCTAATGTAATTTCTGGGAAATTCTTAGAGAATGTTTCTGAAAAGTTAAAAATCTGTAATCATATTCCAGTTTTGTTGTTGCCAGAAACATGAATTTAAGTGAAATATCTCAGAACCAACTTCCTCTGAAATGCAACAGCACATTCACAATGAAAACACAAACCCACTATGCTTTTTTTGAATGCTGCTGTGTCAAAACAGAAATAAGTCCTGCAAGAAAAACCTGTAGTAGGTAACTGATGATTGAACAGCAGCATTCAAGATGGAACATAGCTTCTGTCAGAAGGAAAAAAAAATAGCAAAAAGAACAAGACTTCAGAGTACCGAGTAAGCGTGCAGATGCTCAATCACAAAATACGCATAAGACAATGGATGACAGGATCCTTGCCATTATTAGCAATTTCACAGTGATTGCAGAAGCTCACTGTAACCAAAACTGTTTGAAAACTAAAAGTGAAGAGGACAAAAATAGTGATAAAAACGGATTAATCTCAGAGAATCTGATTATGCAGAAAAAGAAAGTGCTGCAAACCAAGAACAGCTTGCATTCATCAAAAATAACCTCTTATAACTAGGAGGTTATAACAGTGACTGATCTCAGACTAAGATTAGCTCTACCTATTAGGTTGCTTGGAAGCTAGTATATGAAAGATTCAACCAAGACATATATTCACTGTAATCAGGAGGTTGAGTTTGGAGGAACACTAGATGTTCATCATGACAAAAAGAAAGCTCGTCATACATCCAGACAACCTGTTGATGGATAAACTTGCCATAGATAATCTAGAACTAAAGATGAAGTCAGAAGCAGTGAAATCAAAAGCAGCAGATGTCTCAGCAGCTTGAGTATCCTTGAAGATGAGAGATGATACCAAAAGAACAAGGTGTGAATGAACTGTAGCTGCTCCACCCTCAGAAACAAGGCTCAATAGATGTATCTGCCTCCGTCACATACTTTCCTCCTACAGTATTTAGGAGCAAAAAGAAGCTTAGCTACCAGAGCAAAGCAACTAATAAAATCCTTTGGCCAAGATTCAGCTTATGCAGTTACATGCAACAGAAGTCATTCAAAGTATATTTTGCCACTATATACTGTAAAGTCATTGGCAGACAAAAATGCAACTTACTTGAATAATAGATCAGGACTTATATGTTTTAGTGAACACCAAAGAGAATGATAAAGCCCATTAGTTTCAGAAGCTAGGATCAAGGTCAGAACAAAATGGTCTTTGATGTCAACACATACATGTTATCATTTACACGCTACTCTAGCTGGGGATGGTAACAACAGACTTGAGCAGCAAAGAAACACTGCAAATGAGCAGCAAAGAAACACTGTATCACATAAGTGAAACTCCTTGTAAGCCTCTCTTCAAAGGTCTACAGCCCCCAAAAAGCTGCAAGTCAATGCTGCAAAGCAGAGAACATTAACACAGAAGGGCCTTTGCCAGACTACAATACTGGGAGAAAAGACCAGACCTGCTGCCTACAAGATGCAAGAAGAGAATACCACAGCTTCAATGCATGAAGAAAAAGGAAAAGGTCTGGTCAGATCCTTGTTCGCTTACATACCAAAATAATCCCAAGCTGGACTGGGTTCAATTTTCTGGTCCACAATGATGTATCAGTGAGCCAAGGCAGTATAGGATACCTGCTCACTTTCAACTCCCCTGCAACAAAAATGTCTGCTGTCAGTTCATTTAAAAATGTTAATTGTTGCGCAAAGCAGAGAGTTGAGCATTAGAAGAATATTGGCATAGTTATTAAGCTTTATTCCCTCAGCACAAGGTGGATCACTAAACAAACAAGGCAACTTTATGCAGAGTAACAACTTAAATAACAATTCCTGCTGGAACATCTCCAGTTAGGTTATCTGTATTATTCATGACAGGATTGTGATCTGAAGACAGTTGCATCAACACTGCACAGCACTCGTGGAACATGTCTGGTTATTAGCAATAAAGAGGAGTTTTAAAACACATACAGTCTGATATATAGTAAAAGATACCAAAAGATACCATCTGAGAGATGCAAGAGAAGATCCAAAAGTTTTCAAGACTATTAAGTCGTTGTTTCTGATGATGAAGTAATTCTAAAGAGCCCCATGAACAAGTCGTATCTCACTGAGTTACAGGTCAAAGAATGGAAAGAAATGTTCACAGATCATGGAGAAAGTACAGTGCATAAGTTATGAATACTGTCTGCAAGTTCCTCTTCTTCCAAAGCAAACCAGAGTACTATGAAGAACCATCCCACAAAAAGATGTGCATTTCTGTGTGTACTTTCTACTGCAAATAATTTTTAAAGTATCTGCTGCACAGGTATATTCAATACTTTTAGGTTTAGCAATGATATATTCTTGTCCAAAGTATTAGAAAATTAGTACATGGAACAGGACAAGATTTACTGAAATTAAGTCTAAGAGCTTGACAGTTTCAAAAAGCACCATCACATATTATATCATCTCATGTAGTACCAGTAACTAACCTTATGCCAACATCAGAGCTCTCAAAAACAGTGGCTAACTGCATCTGTACTAGCAGCCTGCAGAATGAAACCTGCACATATCCTTGAGTCCACCTCAAGTCTTTTCAGCACTTACCCTTCTGTTTCCAAGTAATACTTACTTTGTAATCCAACATGCTTGACATCCCTATAATATACTCAAGACAGCAAGACCCTTGTGCAGTACTGACAACAGCCTGCCACAACTGTACCTTTTTGCCCACCATTAAATACTATAAAAGCTATAACCTTTCCTTACAGACAGTTCAGCAAGTACTAATTCCCAACACCTAATGCCAGCTCCAAGTAGAAAAGCTAAGAGTTTCCACAGTTATCACAGCTCAAAACTTTATTTTCCCCATTGTTTGACTTTCACTAAAATCTAAACTGTTAAAGAACACAAGCCACCCTGGAGTAACAGCTCGCCCTCCTAGATGACTACTTCCACTGTTTTGTCCAATTCCAGTACTCCGTGCTCCAAAATTGGAAAATTTTTTATTATATGGCTTTTTGATTTTTTTCCCAAACTAATTAACTTCCTGCCAGAGTATCTTCAGTTCTTTTAAATAATGTCTATTAATCATCCTATCAGTCCACCAGTTTTACTCAACTGTATCTGATGCTATTATTCATAGGTAAAGAAAAGCATTTCTAAGTTTAGGTCAGATGACGTTATTCCAGTACACCCTCTTACTGGCCACTTTATGGAAATTAAGTACGAAAACACTTCAGTTATGTAATAACCTATTGGAGTTATTTCCAACACTCAGTGAAGGCTGATTTACGCTTAGAGGCCTAAGAACTGTTGAAAGAGTTCTCATCATGCATGAGTATCTACCTCCTTTTAAAATCCTGCTGCTGGGTAGATGGACTCAATGACAACTTGTTGAATCAGGGTTAAACTACTTTCTTCCATCTTTTAAAGCATATTTCTTTGCAGTCTAACTGACCTTTATGTTCCTGTGTCCTGAAATGGTTTATAGAGAACTCAAATGTTTGATTCAGCTGATGCACCCCTGACCCTTCAATTAAGGGATAAAGCAGGTTCACAAACTACATTGTAAAGCCTCAGGTACTGTTCCAGAACAGTCAGGGATGGCTTGACATGTCTGATTCTTCCATGGTTGAAAAAAATCCCAACCAACTCTATAAACACCAACTCCAGAATTCTGTAGGCTTGTTTTTCAAATCCTTAACAAAACTGAAAGCCAAAATCCTCCTATTTTTTCTTTGAAAGTGGAATTAAAGAGTTAGTACAAAACAGTATTCCTGTGTCTTACCAGTAACAATTTTGGAAATATTTTCTTAATATTTACAACAGATTAAGAATTTGTCCCACTTCAATAAAAGTCACATTTTCGTATTCTTATTATGTAATAACATAAAACAGTCATTTAGAACTAAACACTAAAGCCAGTATTGAAAGCAAGTTGAATTAACAGTCTCACTATGCAGTCTCACTTTAAAGCCTAGCTTAGAAGTAGCAATTGAAAAATGCTAATACTTCAAGAATCATTTGTCTCTTTGGCCAAACTGAACAAAAATCTGCTTTTGATTTTGGCTGCAGTAATCTTTTTCTCTCCTCATTCTTGTAACTGTGGACATAGTAAGAGCAGTAAGTACTAGTAAAGGTCTATGTTTATCATGCATTCAACATTCTATGAAATAAAAAAAAAATCCAAGTTCAAAGTGCAAATTTTGGCCATCTGTCACTAAAGTAATATAAATAAACATTGAGCAGTAAAACAGAACTTACTCAGATACTTGTTCAGCAGTTGGGATATCTACAGAAACTGAAAATAAAAACAAAATATTTTATTAAAAATATTTAAAAATGTGGAACTTTTAAATCCAAGTACACAGAAATAACAATAATGCAACTGAAAAAAGGACTGCATTTAACACCAAAACATCCACATGGAGGTATTTGTATATGGATACTCTATAGAAAAGACACTATATGTACTCACCTTTCTCTATAACAACTTGACAAGTATGAGTGTGGCTTTCACTCAGATGTGTGGCCATGCTATCTAAGCCAGAAACATCAGTCAGGAAATCACAGTTAAGACACACTACAGTCACACCTCTAGAAAACAGAAAGTGAAAAGGAAGTATAAACACAACACAGCTGTGCAAACAGTTCTCTTAACTTACAGCAACTGGACAGACTATAAGGAAAACAAAATAAAATTTCCTCCACCTTTAGATAAGATCACTCACAAAAACTTTTCATACTGCAGTTAGCACCTGGTAATCCCTATGAATGACCAGGGTATCTCCATGCTGGACATAGCACAGAGAACACTTTGGACAACTTTATCTGTGAAGCATGAGTTTCTTGGGTTTGGTGGGTATTTCATTCTTTTGTTTCCCTTGCCCCCTCCCCATTGTGCATATTAGGAATAACCAGAACATAAAGAAACGAATATTTCTTAAAATTGCTCAGAAGTTACTAAATGTGGACAAATAACAAATAGCTGTCACTGACCAGAATACTGCTAGTGGAAGAGCTAAAGTTTTTATTTCCTTGCTCTTCCTAAATAGTGGAAGCCCAGAAATTCAATAGGCTCTAATCTCATTTAACAAATCAGTTCCCTATCAGAAAGTAAAACCACAATGATATGTAACTAAAAAAAAAAAAGCTGAGTTACCGTAGCTCTTCTGAATGCTTCTTATAGATCCAAAATCTTTTACTTGGACGAGCACTGTGAAAACTGAATAAATGAAAACATTAATATTTAAGACTGGTTTTCATAAGTACAATACTCTCTGCACTGTACATTAGTTATGACAAGGCACGAAAACAAAGACTGGCAACTGACCTGCATTATCCTAAAACATAAAATTGCTGAAAGCTTACAGAATTGTGAGTATCAGTTCTAGTTTAGAATGTTGGCTCTCCTATAAATAAGAGGAACAAGGCTTAACTTTGTCAGCACAGTCCTGCAAGAACATAATTACATTGCTTTCATCAGCAGTTCAGCTCTCGAAGCACCATGGCTATAGCTACACACCGCTCCACAAAAGCAAAGCTTTGCTGAATTCACACTTCATAAAGAAATGGCTTAAAATGAGGTAAATAAAATATTTAGAAAACCTGTAAGTTCTCTTATACAGGTTAACTATGTGCCAACACTGTACTCCCACATGAAACAAAAAAGCAAACAGCTGAGTACAGGGGCTGCTACTGCAAAAACACCCTTCCTTTAACAACCTTGCTCCTCACCATCCCTTGTTCCTTACACTCACCAAAAAAGATTATGATAGATGCTGCAGGGGGTCAACGCATGGGGAGCATTAGTTTGTCAAGGAGACAAAGACAAAAGACTGCTTATTTTATTGCATGGTTGAATTTTACAAAACCCAGAAACATAGACAACAGTAGGAACAGTTTACTTTAGATTACTCCCCCCTTTTCTGGAGTAAATCTCTTGTACAACCAGACTGAAGCACATTATTTTTAACTGTTTTTTTTAAGCATGCAACCAATGGTTTATATCCATAAAATCATACTTCAGTCTAGGACTTACATAAGCATTGAAATTATTCTGAATAGGTCAACATATAAAGCATTCAAAAACTTGTAAAGACTTGGGTCATAAATTCAAGAATTCTAGCATTCAAAAATACCAAGGCATTTTATACATACATCTATTTAATATGACAACTGCCTTCTGTATTTTTATGCAATATATTTGGATTGTTTAGGGCACAAGATAAACAAGTATGTTTTCAAAGTTTTGTTTTACTGCCACTGCTATGTCTTAACTATTGAAGAGCATAATTGTATTGCTCTGAAAACAATCATTTATTTTCTTAAGAGGCTTTTTAGCGCTGTCATCACTAAAACCCCACACTGTCTTATTTGCAGTGACAAAACTCCTGCAAAATGAGATGTTATTTTAACGGCTGACCAGATGTAGTCTAAGAAAAGGTATCCACTTCAGCATGCTATTTGAGACATCCTTTACATAGTAGTCTGTGCACAGATTTCACTAGCAATATCTGTGGCTGTATGCATTCAACACTTGTAAAATCAGATAAGGCATTCCATCTGAATCCCAGGGAACGTGCAACAATTAATCACAATTTGCTAAGTCTGGTGGAAATCATTATGGAATATCTCATAGAAACTGAAGCAAAGACAAAACACTTCCTGAACCACTGGAATTTTAAGGCAAAACAAGAACATTGGGTTTAGGCCCTCATTCCGAAGCAAAAAACCAACTTTACACATTTCCCTGCCAGTCTTATGATCCAGTTCAAAATTCAGCTGCCAGGAACACTTGAGAAACCTTATATGAATTTATGAAGTATCTGACATCCCAATCAAATTTCTGAAGAGTTCTTACCTCATCATGTGATTCACATAGGCTTTGCTACAGCTAGTGTTGTATCTGCATAAGCTACAGTGGACATAAGCAGGAAAATGGCTTGCAAAATCTTTTACTTCTGAGTAACATTCAATGCATTTGTGAACTCCTGAAAGATACCTAATAGTAATATGAAAAAGTTACCTATTAATATCAACATTTTAAGACAAGATAACTATTCCAAACTTACTGCTTTTAGTAGCAAGATTGCCTACTTCCTACTTGAGGAACTCAAAAGTGCAATACTTAAAGGTTACCATAGCACACATAACAAAAACTTTGTTTCCCTTCTTCCTTAAGTTATGCTGTCATTCTCATCTTAGTAAAAAAATGTGAAAGTTAATATAAGCATCTGTTACTGGCAACTCCTGGCCAAGAAGGTACTGCAGTAGATAAGAACCTCCAACTTCAGCTGCTACTCTTGTCTCTATGTACTTGACAAGGATTTCAAAGAAATGATTCATCCACTACAACACACAGAAAAAGCTGTTGGTTTTCCTGTCACCCCTGATATTCCCCACTTTGCTCTGAAATATCTACAAGGCAAGAACGTAATCCTGCTCTTCCCCAATTCTGGATGTCTCAGAGAGCTATGCACTGGGAGCATCAGCACCTTACTGGAAGACAGGCATCTACAATCTTTGACAAAAAAAACATTAACTCATCTTAGCCAATGAAGTTATATTCTAGTCTATAAAACAACCATTAAATTATTAACACAAGGATACCAAAACCCAGTAAATTGTAAATATAAAGACAGCATTCCCAAAAGCATTAAGGTATCTCCTAGGACAGAGAAGACTTGACCTTTCAAATAACACATTCAAATAAACCCCTTAAAAAAAAAAAAAAAACTGAAGGAGGGGAATATTTTGCCCTGCATCAGAAAACTTGCAAAGAACACCCAAGCAGGCAGATGTATTCCCGTCCTCAGGTCACTTTTAAACATAAATCTGACTCATGAGTCAGTATTTCAACACTCTGTGGCTCTGTGCAAAAAAAAAAAAAAAAAAAAAAATTAAATCTAAATTTAGGACAGGAAAGTTTCCAGAACATATGTCTTTGCAGCATAAAGTAGTCTATCACCAACAAAATTGGTGAATGAAGATTCTGAACTATAATAACAGTACCAGTAGCTTTTTCTACAAAACTAATCTTCTCTACTGCAGTATAAATTATCAATTAGAAGTTATTAGAGGAGACATTGAAGTGATGGATTATTTATATTCAAAGTATAAAGATATTTTTAATGCCAGTATATTACCTTAGATTATGCAATGCTGTATTTGTAACTTCTTTTTTTTTCCTGCTGTTGGTCCATGCATTTTGCTTCTTTGATGTAGCTGGTTTTGATTTTGCTTTTGACCTATTTGTATTAGATTTGTTATGATTTTTAGTGGTATTTTTAGATTTAGGTGATAACTGAAATGTGGAAGAACTTGTACTAACAGAAGACGTAGCTGATGCTCCTGATAGAAGAGATCCAAGAGATGCTCGAATAGTCACCTACAAGTATGAAATTAAAACATTTTCTATTTAGATTTAAGCCAAGTTCCCATTTCTATTTGTCTCAGTGTTTAAGCCACTTCAGGCAAAAATCAGAGCATAAGAAATGCTCCACAGTGAAGACTGCTTTGAAAATAATGAAATGCTGTTGACTAGAACAAACCTAGCCTCAATAGTCTATTGGATGCTTTAAAAGCTCTTGTTTTGGTGGAGATAGCCATGACAACACACTTATGTCTTTTCAGACCCGTAACTGGCTACATCCTGCTTTCTTAGATAAACAAAAAAATAATGTAGCAGTGGAAAAAAAAGAGGAATAAGCCTAATTAGCCCTACTAAGAAGAGTATCAAACAGTTCTGTCAGTGCCTGTAATTAGAATGATTTGGGTTGGAAAGGACCTTGAGATCATCTAGTACCAAGTCCTCTGCCATGGGCAGAGACACCTCCCACTAGACCAGGTTGCTCAAAGCCCTGCACACCCTGGCCTTGAACACTTCCAGAGATGGGGCAGCCACGGCCTCCTTAGCCAGTCTGTGCCAGTGCCTCACCACTCTCACAATAAATAATTTCTTCCATGTATCTTATCTAAATCTCCCCTGTTTAAGTTTGAGCTATTACCCCATGCCTTGTCACTACAGTCCCTGATGAAGAGTCCTTCTGTAGGCCCCCTTTAGATAGTGGAAGGTTGCTATGAGGTTTTTATGCAGCTTCTCTTCTCCAGGGTGAACAGCCCCAACTTTCTTAAGACTGTCTTTGTGTGAGAGGTGCTCCAACCCCCTTATCATCCTTTATGGCCCTCCACTGGACTTGCTCCAACAGTTCCAGGTCCTTCATATTCTGGGGACACCAGAACTGTATGCAGTACTTTGACCCGTTTTAATTAAAGCCCTGTGTTCTTGCTGCCTCATTATTAGCCTATTTACTTCCTTCAGATATTTTTGTTTCTCATCTTATAGCCCCAAGGGATAATTCTTGCTCATACTCATAGTTTAGAAGGACCTCATCTTCTAAACCTGGTTCCAGGTGTCTACTAACACTAAAATTTTATAAATAATCTAAGCTTTTCTTAGATCATGAAGACCCTGAAATCTTTAAAAGACTGAGATACTGGCAATGCTTTACATTAGGCCAAGCAACAACTTCCATCAACTTCAGTAATTTTCTCTTCCTGATTCTATAGGAAACAAACTGTGAAGAGCTGGTAAGACTAAAACGTAATTTTCTTCTTCCATTCAAGTGAAAGGACACATATCTTCGCATTTCATTAAAAAACTGTAGCAAAAAGCCCTGAAATCCACAGGAAAATCCTAGTCTAAGTGGTTCCTTCTTGAGAAATGGAAGAAGGATTTAAAGATCGCCTAAGCATTGTGAGGGGACCTAAATCTACTTCATGAAACACTTCACAGAAAATCATGGTGTGTTTTTTTTACCATTCAAATGCTAGAGCTAGAAAAGATCTGGTGAACTCAGATTTTAAGCAATATTGTTTATAGAGAAGTAGGTGTTGCACTCTATATGATTTTTTGCCACCACCTTCCACAGGTTGAAATATATTCTACAAGAAATGCTGCAGACCCCTCAGATCACACCCAGACTACCTCCTTTGCTGCTAGCACAAGAAAGGCTAAATGGAAGGAAGACAAATGAACCAACAGCTCAAGAAAGTAGCACTAACTGGACTACTATCCATGTATAGACAAATGGGACAGAAAGCAACACCACAGACCACCAGGAGGAAGCTGTAAACTGTACCTGGTGATTCTTCCAACAGGAGTGTTTTTTTGAGTTTTAGATTTGGAGGTGGCAAAAAAAAAAAAAAAAGGGAAAAAATAATCTTTGGTTTAGAAAAGAAATAAGAAAAGAGTTAAGTACTTTTAACTCCATGACTTTCTCTACCAAAATGTGGTTTGTTGTCCATTTGGGCTTTTTTTTTTTTCCCCCTTGTCCCTTCTAATTCTCCTGTATGAAGATTTACCTTTGTTCCAGGAGGCAATCCTTCTAACTGCTTGGGTTTCCTGAATGTTCGGTGATGCTGAGTCTTGTGATCCATTTTTTCTTTGCATGTCAAAAACTGCAGTCTGCACTTAGTACAGCGGTATATTCCTTTTTTCTTTTATAAATAGAAGACAGAAAGCAAGCATGAATGTCGTGATAAATAAACTCCAGCCCTAGCTGGTCTCAAGCAACTGCCATCCAGCTTCTAAAACATCAACCAGAAAAACTGATACTGCACAAAGCCAAAATTAGAATTAAAGAATTAAGAAAGGATTTTTTTTCTCCTCTCTAGAATTACTTTAATTATATTAACAGTATTAGTTTTATTAATATTACCTAAATAGTAGTTAAAAATAATAATTTAAATACGTGAAAATACAAGGCAGTATCATTACTAAGAGGACAAGGAATCAGGTTATCACTTACAAGAAGACACGGGACTTTGTTATCTATTTGTCTACTTGAACTAGTGAAAGGTTTGCTATTACCATCGGGAGAAGCAGAACAGATCACTACAACTTAATGAAGAAACCAAGTAGCAGAAATACTTTCAGAATATTCAGTTGTTTTTTTTCTTAACAAGCTGCTGTCATACACAAACATAAGCAAGTCTAACAATTCTCTTACAGACTTACTATTAACTATTCTTATCCCGTTAACAACTACATAAGTCAGTTACACCTTTGTTTTCCCCCAGAAACAGATTCATTATGTGTATTTGGCATTTTTCTACCATCAAGGATTGAAAATACCTGCTTACCTGATGCCTCATGTAGTGATGCATATATGGTGCTCCAATTTTAATTACTTTGAGGCAAAACGGACACAGCAAATGTTTTGTATTTTCGTGAACTGTTCTAAAATGTGTTTCTACATCTGAAAAAGCTGAGGATCTGTAGTTGCAAACCTAAAATAAAAATTTAACTTTCTTGTTATAACTTAATACTAAAGATCGGGGGGGTGTAATCTAAAAACAAAACTGTCACTTGAGATACCTGGCAAACATACGGCATTTCACCTGGCTTATGATTGTCCTTCATATGTTGCAGAAGAACTTGCTCTGTTTCAAAGGATAATTCACAGATTTTACAAATCGCTAGAAAAGTGAAAGAAAAAGAGTAAAAATTTGGGGTCATAAGAAAGGAAATAAATTTTAATATTATGTTTATGTCAACTATAAGTATCTATAAAGGTAAAGCAATCTAACTATCATTCTATAATTAAGAAGAAATTCCTTGTACAATTTCAGAAAGCCAGGAGTCCAAGACCCTTAAACAACGTGAATTCTTGCAGTCAAGCTTTCAATTAAAAACTGAACAAAAAAAAAAACTCTTTAAGAATATTTTTTCCACACACACTGATCTTACATAAACTGAACGAGTACTCAGCTCCTACATTAAATCAAGATTATTACTCTTAAAATACAATAGCTTTACTCTGAAGTTACAAACCAGCAAAGTCAGAAAATACCTAAAAATTTTAGACCACAAAAAGATTCAGTGTAACACAACGCAACTTACTAGATGATTCGTAAGGGGTGTGTGTACTTTCAATGTGGCACTGCAGCTGGAACGGTGTGGGAAACTGACGGTAACAGTGCTGGCAGGTAGTGTGGCTTTCCCAGCTTTCACTGCTTTGTTTCTCAAGTTCCAAGTGATGTTTCATGTGGTTCATAAACCTTTAAATGATAGTGAAAACAGGTGCAAAACCTACATTTTAACATTCGCTATGATAAATCACGTGCAAGAGGTACCAGATTCTTTTTCTAAAGTACACTCTGGAAGGATTTCTCAATTTCAAAAAAATCTTAGGATTAAGTGTTCGTAAAGTAATAAAGAGGTAACCGAGTTAAGCAAGCTGACTGACAGAAATCACCTTTCAAAGCTTAAAAAAAGTTGTGACTATTACAAGAACCATGCAATGTATCTGAAACGTGTTCCAAGATTAAGCAATCTATTGCCTTTTTCACAGTTGCAAATTGTCTTGAAAGGGACATCAGCAAAGGCAGAAACAAAATGTATCAGCTGTTCAGGCTTCACCACCACCAGTGTCTCAAAGCCACATTCTGAAACAAGTATAACTTTAGCTCTGCTGAAAACTATTAAAGTGGCAAGAACATATCTGTAATTAGAACATTACAGCTTTATCTGAAACTACCTCCATTCAAAATTGGCAGGCTTTCAGGAGCTTTCTTTATATAAAGCACTCAGGACTGAACTGAATTATGAAGGACTGTTATCGAAGAATGACACTATACAGCTGACAATCAGAAGACTATGAGAAACTTGATGGTATGTTACTACTTCAGTTACCACCTTTTCCTCATTAGTATGTCCACCTATCTGTAGCAGGACCCTATTCTGAGAAGCCTAGGCACTGGCAGGTCACACTTACTGGTGAAGCAGCAGAAGGATAGGTTAGTTGTACAACACACTACTGTTAAAAACTGTTCCATTTTCAATGTGCTTCATTTCAGTACAGCCAGAGGAACTATTAAATGTCAGTCACACTCGCATAAAAAATGTAGTTCTCTGAGTGGTGACCTTGGAACTGGGTGGGGGGGAGGGTGTGCTGAGAGAGAAAGCAAGGAGAATAGTCTCTTGAGCTCAGGCTTCTAGTATGATGAAGTTGCTTAAAACAGAAAGAAATAAAAAAAAAAGGCAGCAGAAAAAAAACTGATACTAGTACTGTATATTACCTTAATGGAACACTATTTCACATAGATTGAACATGATCTATATGTGCAACCACAGATCTTTTAAAGAAAGTACGGGATTAACTGATAAATCATTTTTGTGCTTTTCTGAATTAAGGTCCATAAAACTTCCACTAAAAGACATACTACATATTTTGTCCACTAGAAATGTTTAAAGGTGCAAAATACACCTTGAAATAGAAAATCTGAAGTTAGAGAACTATAGAAGACAGGGACAAAGGTACAGCAAAAATTAATATGGCTGAAGTCAGCTCTACAGAAACTCTGAGAAACAAATTAAGTGCTCATTTTTAATGACTTGCTGTAGAACACACAGGCACTACAGCACCAGTAGCATACAATATAATGCTGAATAGAAAATAATGCCTGAAAAGTATTTTTTAAATGAACCCAGAATCTTTAAATCAAGGATTCTGTGAACTACTTTTCATGATACTGCAAGAAAGGCCTACTTGAAAAGTATTGTGCATACAAAAACAGAAGAAAAGCCTCTTAGCCCATATCAAATGTTGTTTACTGCACTTAAAGAGATAAAATGCAAAGGAAGAAATGCCATAAATATCAAAAACTATAAAAATCGTAAGAGTACTCTTAAAGTCTAGCAACATACAACAATTTCTAACTGCTTAAGACAATTTACCAATACTTTTACTTAGGATTTATAAATCCTTAACAATTAATAGCAAATTGAATGTTTCTAATTACATGAAGCTTTTGTTTTTTCAATAATATGGGTCTAATGTTAGCAAAAACCTGTTCATTTTAAATTGCAGACTACACCCTTTGAAGGAATAGTCCATTTTTCAGTTTTACATTCTGCTACTTCAGCTTCCCTTGAAGAATGCATGTATAAAAGTTCAATGACCTTAACTTTCACAGGAACAATGACACGAAATGTCTAACCATTAAAACAGCTTACTGAACTTTTTTTGCAGCATTTGGAAGTAAAATTATTCCATCAAAATAACAGATGTTACATAAGTAAACCACCAACTATTAGTCATTGTGCAGCACTAAAGGGAATTAATACTTGCATCTACCGATACCACCATCAATCCAGATGGCAAATTGTAAAACACTGTGTTACCCTTTCTAACCCCAAAGTCCTACAACTGCTCTCATTAAAACTCTACTGTTTATGTTAAACACCATAAAATTTTCTAATTCTAATCTGGAAAAAGTTTGTTATGGCCATACATGCATAGTGAAGATTAATTCAATTTCTGTTCAGCTACTCACTATTACCAGTTTTCAGTAAGAAAAAAAAAAAAAATCTGTTCCAGAGAGACAATGCACAAGACTATGGGCTGTAAGTGATCAACAAACAATTAAGTGAGTTCAAATACCTTATGTTATTTTTAAGAACTTTCAGACAACTGAAGCACTTGAATGTTGTATGAGTCTTCTGCTCCTGTTGTACCTGCTGGGTGTCACCTTCATGTTTTCCATAATAAAAGTCATTAACTAACATAATCAATTTTCCTTTCTCAGATTCAGCAATCTTGCCTGTTGTGCTTGAACATTCTGTTTTGGCCACTCCCAGGAAAAAGTTATTTACCATATCTGGACAACAATACTGGATGGCAGTGGGGAGAAGAAGAAACAGAAACAAAGGTATCAAACTTTCTTAACAAACTGCATCAATCACAGTAACATTTTAAAACTGGAGCCACTCACTAACTGGAGTTAGATACAAAGCTCAATTCTCTGACACACTGACTTCATTCATATCCAAATACAAATTTTGACCAGTAACTGTATCAAAATAAAAAGGTAGGTTTACGCTGTTATCTTTGTCTCAGTAGCAATTTAACAGAGATGTGGGTCAGCTGGCTGCCTATTATCATAGGCACTTATCCTCATCAAATTCACAGGAAGCTGGCCAATGGTTCAGAAAGTCCCAGCTGTGATAGACAGAAATCATACACATACAGCAAATATGTCTCAACTCACTGGAAAAGTAAGACAAAAAGTGGTAGGATTTATAGCCAGCCTACTCTTTTCTTCCTCTCCATGACTGCGAGACACAGAGCATTTAGGCTCTGGCTGATCCTAGCCAGAAGCCAGTTTAACTTCATACAAAAACATAGCCCACATTAAGACTGCTATAATGTTTAAGAACCCGAAGTATTTTACCTTCATATGATTTTTTAGAGGATCCATAAGATTGAAATGAATATTGCACTTCGGACAGGCTCGTGGAAAAGGTCCTCCATTTTTAATGGTGCTTGCTACAGCATCTGTACCTGTAAAATTTAAAAGATGTTAATACTCAGAACTCACAAACATTATTATCTTAACAAAATATGCAATTTCAAATGAAAACTATTACAATTGATGTAGCTGACGTAACCATAAGCAAGGTTTTACAACCATCTTTTAACTACTCTTTCTTTTTTCCAAACTCACTTTGTTTTGTTTGATACAGGCCTATAAACAACTTATACAAAATCTCAGCAGCAACCAAGGATAAAACAGGAGGCTGAAGGTAGCATGATAGAGACAAAGCACTAATTCTATGCACAAGCCACTCCCCAGGTAGCATGGATTTCTGATGTTTTAAAAAATTCTGATTCTCAAATGAGCATGTAAAACTTGTTTCATTCCATGACCTGATCATCATCACAATGGGGTTTGGATAATGGGTTTTGGAAAGGAATTTCACCATCTGGTTCTCAGTGAGGCTTTTTCTCTCTGGACAGGTGTTAGAACCCAGGTCTACCCAGATGCAGCATTCTTATTGAGTAAAGGAGAACCTGGAGAATAAATCCTCTAAGTAATTACTCCCAGTAATGAACAAAAATAGTATTTTTCTTGTCAACATACAATTATTAATACCTTTTGAGCAAAACCAAAAAAGCCTTCATTAGCTTAAACCTCAATGAATAAACCCATGCTTCCAGTTTTCATCAAACTGCCAAAATACATGAGAGCAGGTGCTACTTTTCCAGATGAAGTTTTCTTGCATTCTCAAGACATAATAGCTGGATGACTCTGTGCTGAATATGTAGTTTAGAAGAAGAGGTCAAGCACAGAAACAGTTTCAATTAACATCTCAACTGTAGAGTCAATTGTACCCTGCTAGGGCTATGAAAAAAATGTAATAAAATTAACCACATAAATTCATCCACCTCATAACAAGGGAATAAGTAAATAAGCGCAAGAGATGACCATGCATTACACATTTCTTCATAAAAGTAGTCTTGCATAGTCCATGACATAGACATGGATCAAACAGTATTCTCCCCTGAAGCTAGCAGTATTGCCAAGAATCATACTTAAGCACAAAGTCCATCACATGAATGGTTGGCCATGCAAGAGATGTACTGTAAAGCAGTGTTGCAAACTGTTGCTGTCACTGTTGGTTAAACACTTGGACACATCACAGCTAAGTGGAGGCAAGCTGAAGAAAGCAGGTTCTGCAGCAAAATAGTGTTCTGTAGTACTTCAGCGCTGCTTTCTGTGACAGATTAAAAACTGTGATGCTAGCATGGAATGGCTTAGAGACTAACTTTGTCACAGCATTTAGGAAGATCCTCTAGTTACCTTTTGTATATTTTAGACTGCAGCACATTACCTGTTTTACCCAACACAGAGTGGAAGAAAATATTTTTCTGCCATATTACATACTGTAGCCATTTCCTTCTGGTGGCTGGGGAAGGGTCTGATAATAAACCAGCTGCAAACAGGCAAACCCCCCAAATACTAAAGTTATTCCCAACAACAGAATCGCAGGTAGTGCCTCATTTTAACATTATGGGATAGAATATGTGGCTGGAAATCTCTCTAAGTGAAAAATCAATCTTTGTCTACTACAACCAGCTGGAAAGCACCTTTTGGCTCTGGAGGAAAATGCACCTAATTATTAATATGCTGAAACAGCTAGACTACCTCTCTTCTTGTAGGGAGGAAAAGGTCTTTCAAAGAACATCCTCTCTTTGAAACTTAAATGTCTCCTCCCTTCCCAGTACTTTAAACTGTATCAAAAACACAGCTGCAAAAGAAGGGGAGGAACTGCAAAATGCAATAATTAGTCAAAGTACAGACTTACAGGAGTAATTTAGGTTGAGCCTGTGGAGGTGTTTTTGTCCAGCCTCTCAAAGTCCAATTTCCTTTGGGATGCTCAGAGCCACATCCAGTGAGCTTCTGAATATCTCCTAAAATGGAGATTCTACAATCTGAGTCCTTGCTGCCTTGCCTCGCATTGCTACAATGATTTTTCTTCCTTTTATCTGATCAGAATTGGTTGATAAATTCAGCAGTCACAGAATTATTTCAATCTTGATCTTCTGGTTGGTTGCATTTTAAATTTCAACTCTCTATTCAGTTATTTGATGCAGAAAATCTGGTTTAAGCATATGACATCAGGGGCATTTACTCTGATCATCTGCCTTCACAGCTGTTGAACAAATAAGTCATTGCTTTACAGAATTCAAACAACTGAAACAACAAAGGTCTAAAATCTGAACAGATAATAACCTAGGGTATATTAACTTGTAAAGGTATGTAAACCTTTGCACAGAAAGGTTTTTCTTATTTTAAAGCGTAAGAACATAGTAACTCATTTACATTGCCATACTAGCATTAATAATACCAACCAACTTAAACATTATAAGAGTGCTACCTTTTTCCACGCAACAAATGCATGGACTGACAGCTAGACCATTTGATTACCCTACCTTTTCAAGATACATTTTGTGATGGTGTTACTGTCGTAGAGTTAACTGAAGGTGAAATAGCTGAGTTGCTTCCAGCACCAACCTCATTAGGCTTGGCCTTTTTTTGGAAATGCTCTATTGTCTTCAGAAGTAGCAAGACACTTAAATATAAAACACTCATTCAGAACTACAGTGGTTTAAATTAAAGAACCTCAGGTTTTTTTTCTTAGTAAATTACAAACACAGCAGTGATGTCTACACTTTAAAAGATAGGCAAGTGCACATAAAGCAGTTAAGATCTCCCTAAATAATAAACCATACAGAAGTTTAGAAACTTATATCCAACTCAGACTAAACATTCAAAAGCCAGTGGAGAAGTGTAAACGCAAAGAGATACAGACCCATCCCTGAAACACAGTAAATCATATTATGCCCACCTGACTTCATTTGGCCTACTTTTCACATCTTGACCCACACTACTCTGAGACAAGGTGAGTTCACAGTAATAAAATTAAGCTAAACAGCTGGTTTCTGCAATGCCCACTGTTTGGAACAACCTCTGCCCTTCTAATGAGAAACTTCTGTCCTCTCTCCTGGTTCTATGTTAATGCTGGTTTAGTTTGTTATGTAACTCTGTAAAACATATGAGACTTCAGGTTGTAGTATGCAGAATGAAGTGTCGTAACTCCCAAGAACCAATCACAGCACACCTATTTTCTCCTTTCTGCAAGAACAGCATTTTGCAGTATTCCTTCTAAACAAAAGAACACCTCTAAATAACTCTGAAATCATAGGTTCAGTGCCTGATTAACATGCCCATCAAAACTTGGCTCCATCTTGTCCTGAAACTTTTGTCTGTCACTGTAAGATTGCACTTGATGATGTAATATCAATGAGTTCAGCCCTCAAGTAGACCTGAAAAAGCAGAGCTATACACCAGAAGTCTGAACTGCCAGCACAGGCCTTGTAAATCTGTCAGAATCACAGACTGCAAATAGCCTTAAGACTATCATAAGCAACAAGGACCAGACTTCAGACACAATGATTTGAACTAAGAACTTTCTTGAATACTGCCCTTGCAACAGTCTAGCTCTAAACCGAGTTAGAAAGTCATCTTCACCAAGCAAAGGTAACTTGTGTCACACAGTTATTCAACCTTCTGAGAAGAAACAAAACTGTTCCCACCCCCAAGATGTGTTTACTCAGTGACAACAATCAACACCTAGCAAACATTCTGGATAGTCTCCCATTGAACCCACAGAGGCAAAGACTCCCTGCAGGCAATGCTGATATTTGAGCATTTTGGAGAGATTTTACTACACTATACCCCTCATACAGGAAACATAATTGACTTGTTATATATATATTTAATCATCCTAACATTTTCCACTATAACATAATTTCCTTCTTTCTAACATAAATTAACACATTAAGCTCAAATGTCTCACTGTAGGCATTGTTTGGCCAAGGTAACGAACACATTCACAAAATAAACAGGTCATTCATTAGTCACAAAATAAACAGGTCATTCACTAGATACTACTTGTTCCTAGGGTTTTTTAATTTATTTACACTTGCACCACTAGGTATATGAGCTGGTTACATTGACATATGTGTCTTGATCAACAAAGGCTTCTATAGAGCTGGTATGACTTAAGCATTCTTCTGTATCAGAGACTATTCAAGCATCAGGCCATCAGGCACTGCTGCTATATATTTAAGTGTAGTTGTGTAATGACAGCCAGGGACAACACAGGAGGTCTGGCTGGTTTTACAAAAGTAATAAGTATTGTTTTTACTGTAGAAAACCTGACTTAGAAGACTATTCTTACATGGCAACAAATTTGGTAATAATTTCAATTAGAGCCTGAAGACTATTTCATGCATTTATAAAGGTGAACTTTAACTCAGCTTATACAAGTCTAACAAATTGCCCCTTTCAGAATATATATAGGTTTGTATTTGATTTGTTGTTTGTTCATCGGAAAAAAAAAAATTAAGCCTATTCTGAAAAATAATCAAACCAATTCCAAATATTATTTAATATCTAATCAGTATAAATCAGACTGATTCCTCTTTTTTTCAAAGTGCCTCTCTCAGCTAGGGTGTATACACAGCTGCTGTGTAGATCACCCATGTCCCAGACTAGTTTGTCCAATCCTCTACCCAGCATTCCACACTGCTGCAACTGTCAGGGACTTCAGGTACTCAAGACAGCCAAGCAAAGAAGCAGCCAAACAATTCTTGTTTAGTTTTCAGGCTGCTCAGGAGTCTATTACCTTCACTTCATGCTATTAGTGAGTACTTCTGACAATGTTTTATACCTATTACGAAACAGTTGGCTATTCTCAAACACACAGTATTATTGTGTACAATATCTAAAATGATTGCAAGAAGTAAAGTAAACTGGATGCTGTATCAGCAAGCCAAAAGGTTTCTCAACACACATTACAACACTACTGTAAAATCCTTAACACTATTGGGTGCATCTGTGCTGCCTGGGGCCTGATTTTATGAACAATGGCAAAAGACATAGAAGCGGTAACCTACAATAAAAGCATCAAGTATACTGTGCTAACAGATCAAATTAACAGAATAGGGGTATGAAAACCATATTGTTTCAGGCCTCTGGTACACAATGCCTCAGCAACATCTACCATTAATGTAATGCCATGAATACATATGTACAGCCCAGTCAACTCCTAAATACAAGAGAACAGTTTTTCTATTTTTTATGACATTTTCTGGTTCCTCCAAGTGGGTAAAGTTAGTGGAAGAATGACCTCAAAATATTCTCAGAAAACAAGTTACAGTTTTATGCACATCCCCAGTGGCCATCCAACCTGAAGATCAGTTACCGATGCTGTTTAAGTTAACAACACCACCTATTTAGCAAACTAATAAAATGACTAGTTGCTGTCTATTAGCAGCCTGTCCTTTCCCTGATTAGACATCAGAAATTAACATTTATGCTATGTTAAGGCAAAAAAAAAAAAAAAGTCTTTATCTATGTATAGATGTTAAATTGTCCTCCATACCACAGGCCAGTTAAATACCACATTCCAGAATGTCTTTTGCCCACGGTGCTCCACATAAATTAAAAGGAAGCACAGCGCCAGCAGGCAAGTAGGCACTGGGACATCCGATCAACACGAGGACATTCAATCAACATGAACACAGACATTTTAAGTGATCTCACCATACAGGCCAAACCACAAAATACACAGACACTCCTTGTTGTAAAGTGAAATGTATCCTAAGTTTACCTTCCGTGACAAAGATACTCATGTTTCAACCCACACCTTTTAACCTTTGAATTTCTAAAACCTATTGTTACCTTACAGAAATAAAGAGACTAAATATGGTATATTTAACATGTTTAGAATTATAATCCTGGATGCTTTTAAGTATTATTCCTTGAAAAGAGACTAACACAAATAAGCTTTAAATATGCAAGCAGGTCTCCTAAGCAATCAACTAAAGAATTGACAAAAAAAAATTTATTCTTTAGAGAACAATGGATGGAATACTGATCATTTGCAAGAAATAAGATATTTGCTTAGATAACAAAAAGTTATGAAACCCAGTAAGACAAGAATGAGATAACAGAATAGTGGGACACATGCAAGGAAATACACTACCAGACCTTCTTTGATAAGTATCTACGAGATGCAGAATCACCACATCAAGAATAAACTAGTAACCACTCTGTTCTACATAACTTGTTAGTATGACCAGTTAGGTTTTTCACTGTACATAACCTGTTACCTCATGGAAGAATCAGAAATGACTGTCATCTGTAACTTACAGACTGAATGACAGGATACTGGCCCATTATTACATAAGTACAATCCTTCACAAAAGAGAAGCAAAGTTCCAAGCTATAGCCCGTTTAAGATAGAGCACACTGTATGCTTCATATCTACTTCACCTGCTGTAACACAAAAAAGGGTGCTTTTTGGTTTGTTTTCAAGTAGGTTAAATAGTCTCTGCTGAAAACACAATTTAGCTAGTTGGGAAAAAAAACAAAAAGACAAAAACAACAACCAAAACCCAACCCAAAACCAAACAATATTATCAAACTATGTACTCTTTCCCTTCCCCACCTTTTCAGGCAGGATTCTTTTGATATCATCTACTCCAGCTTCTACACATAACAGTCAAGACACCAAGACCATCATCCATCATTGAAGGGAATCAAAGTTTTTCTCATACTGTTCACAGCCCCTCTTGTGCTGAAAATCATTCTTATTCATGCTAGTCAAAGAGTGTTGGATATACTGAAAATGATCCTTGTTCAGTCTAAAAAAAATGAAGTAGATCTAGCAATACTTTTTTTTCTATCTAAATGAGCATTATAAGACTTCAGTGATATTACAGTCAGTCTAATGCACTGAAAAGCAAAGTCTGACAACACAAGGGTCCAAAGTCTATTTTGCTTAATATTATACAGTCTTAAGTACAGGGAGAAGAATAAAGTAACTATACTACGTTCTAGAAATTCTATTTAAAGACGTAACACAAAGATCTGCACTCCAGTTAAATGACATCAGGCTGTTTCTTTCTCATATGAACTACTACAGTTATACCCACCTGTTACATTCACTGCTGGCCCAGTCTGGTACTGTGGGACTCCCGAGTTCTCTCTCACACCAAACAGTATACCAGATGTATTATCTGGTGCAGCTGGTGGAGAATCCATAATGTAATCCTAATAAGATATTTTCAAGAGGGAAAAGAAATTTTAGGTTTAACATTTTTTTTTTATTTGCAGGCTTCAAAGGGTTTATTTTAAAAACATATGACTGCTTAGAAGCACTCCGAAGTACTCAGCTGTAAATCAAGTTAATTACAATCTCCCCAAAATAGTTTCTTTTTGACATTTTAATAAGTTGGCAACTCTCATCAGTGCTTGTTAATTTATTCATAGCTGTGTATCAGAATAGTAAAAACCACCATAAGACCTGGGAAAGTCCATTTTATCAAGTATTACTAAACCTGTTTGAATTGCTAACTGTAACTGCTTTTGTTGGAAAGTCTGATGTTACTTAAAATTACACTAATTTTTCAAAAAAAGCTCTTAATACTTTCTTCCTTCAACCAAAACTCAGGCATTTGTGTGTTACGCTTGTGTAACTGCTAGGTGCAATTTAAAAGATCAGAAAACACAATTCAAAAGTAGTATAAACTTGCAGCAAGCAGAAGTTTCTCAAAGCAAGATGATATTAAATAAGTCAAATTCTACTAAGTGGTCAACCTTTAACTGCAGTAAAAGTATCTATATGATGTTGACTGGGAATGGCAATCATACACAATATTACTAAAGGGTTTTTTTTTCTTTTATGTTGAGTAATTTCATAAGCACTTCTGTAAATAATATAATAAAAACCCCTTTTGAAAGCACACAGCTAATGTAAAAGTTGGTTCGTGTTACTTAATGCCTTCTTATATTAGGTTTTGTGCACCTCCAAGTACAGGTATTCTCTTACCATTCAGTTTAAAAGGTTTGCCCTTTAATACCACAAACTTAAACCGTCCACATTTCTTGGCTCCAACACTGGAAACTGTTAAAATTAAATGCCTTCACTGATCACCGAATACGTAATACTGGGAGGGAAAAGAAACATGAAATTTTGTTCTCTTTACATTTATTCAAGTTTTGGGGCAAGGTAGGAGAAATACTCTTACCAAAGTTCATCAGTACTGTTCACATCTCAGTAAGCCATATATCCTAACACAATCAACCTGAAACATGAAATATTTTCAGCAATAGTAATAAATAACTATAAAAACCTTAAAATAGAGTTAGGATTAATATCAATGTTAAGGTATGAATGCCAGAATACTGACAACATGATCTTTCTACTCTGAAATAATTTTCAGTTGCTTACACTTCATCAAGCTGTATTGTGAAACAAAAAATTTGACAGAAATAGCTCCATTTTCCTCAGAAAAACAAAATAATCACCCAAGACACAAACACAGACTTTGTCATCAGCGTATCCATGAGACAAAGGCCAAAACACTTCCTGCTGTAAAGATCAATCTCAAAAAATGCTTCTTATTCACAACTGTGCTACTTATTTGAAAACATCTGTGTGGAGGAAGTTGTCACAATTTAGGTGCACAAGCAAGCATACAGGTATGATAGGCTATTTCAGAACTCCTAAGTATGAGAAAATATTTGAACAAAAAGGAAGACGCCTCTTGACATCCTGCCTTTTTGTTGTACATCTCTTAAATGAAGAGCTGAAGAACATAAATGATAATGAAGATCCATTCTCTCTTTTAGGGAGTGACTTCATCCAGTCTAAGAAAACTAAACAAACTTTAGAAGAGTAGTTGTGGAAATTGCCATTCAATTTCTCTGCTCTGCTAGAAGTAACACTTCAGTTGCAGTCACAAAACAGCAGGCGCTATTGTAGCCACAATGGTTTCAGACTAACTAGTGAAACAAGTTACAAATCAAGCAGCTTCAGCTAAACCCTACTTCAAGGACAACTAATGCTACTGGCTGCTGGTGGCAGGCTCTTAGCATGGAGGACTATGCACTCCACCTACATTTAAAATATGACCAATACAATAGGCACATGCAAAATCTGCTTCTCTCACTACTCTGTGGCTGATTTATTTTCATGTCTTCATTTTAACTGTCTTCAAAATAATAGCCTGGGTATTTTGAAAGCATGTGTACATCTCCCTAGAACATACTCAAAATACCAGGCAAGGAAAAAAGTAAAAGCAGACAACCTGTAAATTCAGAGTCTTGTCACTTTCAAAACCTCCTTGTCTGTTTATAATTATTCTTTTCATGTAATTTGGCTCTATCATTTTACTTACAATTGACTGAATTAGAACTGCTGTGAACAGTACAACTGAAGCCAAATTAAACTCTGAATTTCTGAAACTGCATTAACATGGTGCAGTAACAAGAACACAAAAACTAGTCTTTCACAGTCAGTGAATCAATCCTGTGACTGGAAATGGGTATTTTCAATGATAAAACTGGAATAGCAAACATTAACAATAGATCTATATGTTACGAAATTGAGGAAATGTGTTCCAAGTCAGTTTGCAATCAAAAGCAATCAGAACCCAGAGACAACACTGCCATATCCTAAGATTAAGAAATAACGCAACATATTAGGAATGCAAAGGCACTCTAAAGGATGTTCAGCTAAAAAGGGGTCCTGCCACAGTGTCTAGTCATACCTCACAGCTGCAATATTTTACTTTCTCTGCTGAGTTTCAACATCTGGAAGCTGAAGATCCAAATGCCAAACACTGCCCAGAAAAAATTATTTGAAACCCTTGCCCCTTTGGAAGAATCAAGACAGGAAGAAACAGAAAACATGTGAGCAAAACCATCACAAAACGCCCAAGGCGAATGAAGAATTCAAACCAAGGACAAGAATAAAAATATAGGTAGTATACATGACACTAAGAACAGCAGTAGAGCAGTTGACATCATCTACCTGGACTTGTGCAAAGCAGTCGACACTGTCCCGCATGACATCCTTGTCTCTAAATTGGAGAGACGTCAGTTTGATAGATGGATCACTCAGTGGATAATGAACTGGCTGGATGGCCGTACACAAAGAGTTGTGATCAATGCCTCAATGTCCGGCTGGAGACCAGTAAGGAGTGCTGTCCCTCAGTGGCCAGTCTTGTTCAACATCTTTGAAGGTGACATAGACAGTGGGGTTGAGTGCGCCCTCAGCAAGTTTGCCGATGACACCAAGCTGTGTGGTTTGGTTGATATGCTGCAGGGAAGGGATGCCATCCAGAGGGACAATGACACACTTGCGAGGTGGGCTGATCCCAACCTCATGAAATTTAACCATGACAAGTGTGAGGTCCTACACCTGGGTCAGAGCAATCCCAGGCACAGCTACAGGTTGGGCAGAGAAGAGATTCAGAGCAGCCCTGTGGAGAAGGACTTGGGGGTGTCAGCCAACGAGAAAATGAACATGAGCCAGCAGTGTGCGCTCGCAGCCCAGAAAGCCAACCGTATCCTGGGCTGCATCAAAAGGAGCGTGACCAGCAGGTTGAAGGAGGCGATCCTACCCCTCTACTCTGCTCTCACAAGACCTCACCTGGAGTATTGTGTTAAGCTCTGGCATCCTCAACATAAAAAGGACATGGAACTGTTGGAACAAGTCCAGAGGAGGGCCACAAGGATGATCAGGGGACTGGAGCACCTCCTGTATGAAGATAGGCTGAGAAAGTTGGGGCTGTTCAGCCTGGAGAAGAGAAGGCTGCGTGGAGACCTCATAGCAGCCTTCCAGTATCTGAAGGGGGCCTACAAGGATGCTAGAGAGGGACTGTTCACTAGGGACTGTAGTGACAGGACAAGGGGTAACGGGTTCAAACTTAAACGGGGTAAGTTTAGACTGGATACAAGTAAGAAGTTCTTTACTGTTAGGCTGGTGAAACACTGGAATGTGTTGCCCAGGGAAGTTGTGAATGCTTCATCCCTGGTGGTGTTCAAGGCCAGGTTGGACAGAGGTTGACATAGTGACATGATTTAGTGTGAGGTGTCCCTGACCATGCAGGGCGGTTGGAACTATATGATCTTAAGGTCCTTTCCAACCCTAACGATTCTGTTCTATGACTCTAACAGCAAATGGCAGTGTGGCACAAATGATATTTTTAAAAATTAAAAATCACAGAATCTTGCCCAAGAAACTGAACTATAGCACCTCCCTAAAAAAAAAACCAACCAAAAAACCCACAAACAAGCAAACAAAACAAAATATTCTTTTCCATGTCATTTACCTTGAAAATCCTATTTCTTCAAATAGGTGTTTCTCTGCCAAGAAACAAATTGCAGATTTTGGCAAAGTAAGACTATAAAAATTAAGTCTCATCTGTGACATTCCTGTTGAAAGTAAACTCAATGAATGAGAAAACTCTTACAAGTGCTGTGTGCATAGTGTCTTTAAAGCAAATCGCTGTCTTGTTGAGTTACGTCCAGTTAACATACACCTTTTGTAGAAGTTCAGCTTTCCTAGGCCTGTTTACTCTAAGGTTCTCTAATAACAACAACATAGAAGCCACCAGCAGCTTTATCTATTAGAAAAAAAGCATAAGCATGGACGTGTGAGGGAGGTGAAGCAGTGGATTTTCTCTTGCAGTAAAGATTCTGCAAGACACCCTAACGTTCCTTTGAAGGATTTTATAAAGCATACTATGTCCTAAGTGAACGTTTATAAAAATAAAAATCCAGACTTGAAGCATGTATTCCTCATCTGAAGTAGCAGTCCTTTCTATATCAATCTGTCCTGCTGTATAAAGACAGATTTAAGAGAACTCCAGAGGCAACCTAAACATCCTACTGATAACTGGACTTTTGCCTATATCACTTATAGTCTTTCTTACACACAGTCAGAGACCAATTTAGCTAACCCACCTCACTAGACATGTCTACAATTTCTCTCTGCAAACTATCAATCAGCTGCTGAAGACTCAAAATTGGAAACTATGAGCTCTTTCCTAATGAACTGGCCAGAGATTCAGCTACCCAGTTGATGGGCAATGATTACTTTGCATTGCTTTTCTTAAAATACAGCCACCCATGGGCAATGATTTAGCCACAAGTCTTGAGAAGAACCTCTAATTCTCAAGCCTTAATGGCCTTATGAACTGTGCTCAGACTGACTGCCCTGTTCAACAAATGCAGAATACATTAAACCACATAATTTTTATTTATACCAAAAGACTAACAGCTGAGACAACCACAGGTGCATATATTTGTGTGCATAGTAGATATGGAACCTACTGTCAGGCTTCATTAACCTGACAGAAGTAGTTAATATTATAGGCACATTGTCTGAACAGTTTAATCTTAAATTGTTTTCAATAATGGTATCCGTTTCTCCCATCCAAGTATGAAATTTTTAATTTTCATTCTTTCTCTGCCACAAATGTCCAACAGCCAAGGCAATAAACCAAACATTTAACTTGACTCCCTAAAGTTACCATTCTGAGGTTCTGTGGCAATCCAGGAAGATCTCTGATACACAAACTATGTGCATCATTCCCTTGGGCTTTTCAAACAGAACAATTATGTTGCCAAATTGTTTCACCTACTGGCCCTGCAACTTTTGGTTACTTAAGTCCTCCTTACCATACTACTGTTTCACTACAAGTGCCAAGAGAACCCCAAAGCTAAAACACTTAAGGAGCTCCCACTATAGTATTCTCTTAAGAAGTAAAAATCCCAACAGAGGGTCTGTAAAAATCAGGTGGAAAAAGTACAATGTTACCTTAAACACCAAATGCAAGCTATTTAAAAATGAAATGAACTTATCAATACAGAGGATCTGTCTCTGAACAAAAAAAAATTTGCAAAATTTAGAGAATGTGAATTTCTATTATTTCTCCATACAACATAACCTAAACAGTACTTATTTCTCTTATGCCTAAGATATTCATTGAATGAAATTCCACTGCTACTAAAGCTACAATCTTTGCATCTTGCAAATCAGTATATTTAAATATATATTTTAATTCACCAGTGCAAGGTTATGGTCCTAGAATCTTTACAGTTTACATAATGCTAGTCTATAATCTAGTCCAGGTCTTGAAATTACCAGACTGGCTCAGCATGTTGCTTATTAATTTATTCAAAAGTAATTGCACCCAAGTCTTTGATAGTTTAAGGGAATATAAATTTACCTGATCGAGTATTACAGGCTCTGCTGTTAGAGTAGTCACTGGCCTGGATACAGGTTGAGCCACTACAGGAACTGTGATACTTCTCGATACTGGCTGTGTTGTCACTGGAACAGTTACAGGTCTGCTAACAGGCTGTGATATTCCCGAACTTGACCCAGGCATCTGCTGTGTTGATAAACATCCAGCAACTGGTCTCTGCGGTGTTTGTGAAGCTCCTGAAACATTCACTGGTATAGACAATGGCTGAACTGCTACAGAGCTAGTTGTAGGTCTGGATACAGACTGAAAGACGGATGAAACAGGCATGGCACTGGGACTGGAGGCAGATGGCGCATAATGGTGACTGTCAGACTTGAATGTAGTAACTGTACCTGTTGCAAAGGATTCCAAAGTTATCTTTCTATAATTCTGCAGTCAGATGTTTCATAAGCGTTGTGCTTTTTTTAATTACCGTATTAGGACAATAAAGTACCTCTACTGGGTGCACCATTCTGTATCCCCCTTCGTGATGAGCTGAAGTTGACTCTGTTCAATATATCTGTCAAAAGTTACATTATCTTAATTGCAGTTAAATTAATAGCTTAATTGCTTTTCAAAATAAAAGTAGCATTCATATCCACTAAGAAAGCCAATTAGGATTTGACTAATAAATTAGAAGATTATTTCTAAAATAAATACCTGGCAAAACAAAATGCAATTTGTACAAGTTAAGATGAATTCTCCCCTCCTTTCAGGTTAAGCTAGTTCACCTAAGAATCTCAGTTTTTGTTTTCTCAGAAACAGATTAACACACAAATACAACTGTAAACAAAGAAGCTTTGGTAATTACAATGCATTTATTTACTTCTATTTCTCATATATATATAAGTTCCCAAATACTGTATTGCTCTACACTAAAGGAAACATTTTGTCTGAATCAGTAACCACACAATTTGCTTATGTATTCCAGGAAAACGCAGCACTTACAAACTTGCGTATAGACTTCATGATCTCCATTTTCCAGTGCGAAAGACAAATCAACAGACCAGCAACCAAAGTAGTTGTAGTATTGGAACTGTGTTACAGAAGGATTGATTTTCTTCAACATCCTACATGGTAGTCTATAACCAGAGTTCTAGCTTGCAGGAAACACATGTCATTTCTTAGATTTGATGTTTACTCACTAGCTAATGCCACCAACATTCCCCAACTTCTTACATCTTAGTCTGGGGTTTCTAATCATTTCAGAAAGCTGTAAAATTATTCATCAAATGCAAGTATTTTTCAACTCCAGATTCTCCGTTTTGTTACTGTTGCTGTTGAGTTACTTGCTCTGACATGTGAAAATATGCATATGAAATTAGATTGATCCTCCAGTATCTAACCAACAAGATTTAAAGTTCCTTCTCAAGCCAGGGTCAGATCTCAGACAATAAAGAGTATCTACACATTGCATTTAACAACCTTAAGGTTGTTTCCAGCAGCAATGGCTCATTAATATATACTATTGAGGTTGATAAATAAAACTAATAGCAGTAGAGCTCAGAAGATCACAGCTTTCAACCTGTCACCTGCATTTAGATCATACTAATAAAAAAGCAGCTGCAAGCAGACCCAAACAGGTTTACATTTCCTAAGCTGCGACAAAATCTCATTCTGTAACAGTAATACTATTTTTACTTTAACACAACACTATGAGAATTATCTTAAATTGGTATTTAGCTAAACATGTTATTCTTCATGCTTGTTAATAAGTCTATACCTCACATTTGATTTCCACAGTGAAATGAAACTTCATCTACCTACAAAAAAAAACCCCTCTATCCTAAAGGTTGTCTCACAAAGTACATTCAGCTTCAGACAGTCTGATGCACACACAACTGGCATCCTAAAATGCAAAGGTAGATTTTACTGTTTTTAAACAGAAAATGTCAGTAACTCTGAGATTTGGAATTTTAAACTAGATTTACGTGACTCAGCTGATTCATCACAGCTTTGGTGCGACCTGTTCCCTTCCCCAGCAAAGTGTTATTTGTCCTGTGTAGGTGAAAGAGCACTGAAGTATAAGAAAGGTAAAATGCAGAACAACATTTTTAAGTAGCAACAAATTACAGGTTTGTATCATTATGGAAAGGAAGCAAGAAATATGAGCAGTAACTGTAGGAAAAATGAACAGTTGCAGGAAATGGTAAAGGGAACAAAGTGTAAATTACTTTTCATCCTAGTCAAACTCATCCTCCAGTACATCAGAAGCACTTTATTGTACATGACACTGTACCAGCAGGTCAAAGTTGAGTTTTTAACCATTACTTCAAGTTTTCCACACCAGTCTGTATAAGAACTGATAACTGCATTGTCAGGAAAAGGTAAGAGAAAAAAAAAAAAAAGCTATGTACTGCAGAAAATATACCTTTCAGAAAATTTAGAACTATAAGCAAGTTTCCATTTGTCATCTAATTTTTCATCTCATCAGACAGGAATTTTCCCAGGGAAAAACTAAACAGTGATAATAAAAGTGGAGTTCATTGTCTCTTGCCTATCACCAACAATAAACTGAAGCCTGACTACTGCCAGGTAGTACTACTTACAAGCCAGAGAAGAACTGAGGTCATTCTTCCATAGCTGTTTTTGATAGTGAAGATTACAAAGAGAAAAGTTGAGGAAAGAGAAGGAAAAGAGATAAAGTAAAAAGTTACACCATAAGTGATTTTACTTGTGTCAGGACTGAGTATGGACAGCAGTAGAATATGATGCATACATTTTAAGTATCTTTTACCAAAGTTCTTGAGGTTGCTGAATCATAATAAAATTATATGTTTGCATCTAAACTATTTCTATCCTTTATGACTACAAAAAATTCTTGAGACTACGACAACTGCAATGAAACTTGGCATATTTGTTGTTCCAATGTATGCCTTGTGCTTTAACAGTTCTTCTATGCTATGAGCTACAGCCAAGAACCAGCAGCAACCCAGAGGCCTCTGGACCTTCCAGAAAACAGTAATAAAGGTTTTTTTTCAGTCCTCCTAGAAGTTTGTAAATGCTGAAAACTTCTTAGAGCAATTTTAAAACATTCCTCTAATCTTCAAGAGGCTCTAGAATACTTTTAAAATATTAAGAGGCATAGGAACTATTTCCAGGTTAGAGAACTTCAACATCAGCTTCAGTCCTTCTTTAAAGCATAATTTCCCACTTTTTTAAGCCAGCACAAGAAGCATTAGACTTACTACCCCAGTGTGTAGTAACTAAGTAAAATAGAGTTCAGATGTGACATGGAAGTATCATGAACTAAACTGACTGAACAGCTAGTAACAGTTCTCAAGTCCATGCATTAGAGTATAACAGAAAGCTTAGTTTAACATTTTGTCTTGAGATTCTTCACTGCAAACTATACCCCTTAAGAAAACAACTATGGAAATCTTGGATAAAGAGATAAGGCACAAACTGAAAGCAGTAACCTCACCAGGCAATGTCCTGAGCATTCAGTAGCTAGAGAAAGCTTAGGTCACACCTCATAACAAATGACTGCAAGACAGTTCCACACAGAAAACAACAAGTTTCATTACTAAAACTCAAGTAATAAAAGTGATGCTCTCCTTTACTTACCTGCACAAGCACAGGACAAACATGGAATTCTGACACATCTGCTGTCATCACAACCACCTAACCTCACTCCCTGCACTGGCTGCATTAGGAGAAAACTATAGAATTTGATGAAAAAAAATCTCTTAGTTTTAGAGGGGATGAATGAGTTTATTATTATTAATGAAAATCTCACTCTTAACAGAGAGGCTTCTACCATTTTCATATTCATCACTTTTCCTGATCATGCTTTTATTATAGACACTTTAAGACAGTTACCTTGGTTTTATCAGAATGATGTCCACCCAATCAAGACTGTCCACCAACACATGAAACGTGGGGTGGAGAAAAAACAGATACTTAAATTCACACACATTCCTATAGCAAAGAGACACTTCCAAGTATGTAACTAAATATCAACTATATTGAGAGCAATTGCACGCATGGTTTCAGAACTATATATATTTGATTGTTAACCATATTGCTAATGCTAAAACTTTCAAATGTCCTTGACTATAGAGATTGAAGTTTAAAGGTAGACAGAGCTGCATCCAATATAGATTTTAGAACAGAATTTCTTAAGAATTCAAGTTTTCAGTATGACCCTGACCCGCAAAACAGCTTTAAAATGTAGAATTTCTTCAGTATTACTGTTAAGGGGGAAAAAAAAAAATCCCTATTTTTAAATTAAGTTTAAAGTTTTTACACACAGAAGTACCTATTTTAAATTATGGAAAATGTCATCTTACATGTACTAGCTGGCTTCGAGCTTGAGATTTCTCCAACAAAGATTGGCTCATCATCATCATCATCATCCTCTTCCACTTCTTTCACTCTCTTTTGCCATGGTTCTAGCTCCTCTTCTTCACATTCCATAAATAACTCTGCCATCTTTAGACTAGACAAAAAAAAAACCCCAACAAAAACCAAAACACATAGCAAACCATTCAGAACTTTCATGAAACAAACATTTCACTGTTCAGTGAAGATAACTGCATTTGACAATAATTCTTTCCCTTCCCCACCCACCATGTTCTGTACAGGTTTAACCTGATCTGATATAGAAGATCTTCAAAGATTGACACCACATCACCTTTCTGGTAATTACCTAAATTCCAGTTTTTGCTGATAAGGAGGAGATAAGACCAAAGATACCCTCCACATTAACTAATTTTTTACAATCCCCCTGTAACTACCAGAAGAAGCCTCTGACACCACAATGCAGAATATCTTTAAAAAATAACTCCTATTCCTGGTGATACACAAGAAACACAAAGACCCTATTAAGAAGCATGTGATATAACCTTGCACAACCAAGTTACTGAAACACTAATTACAGCTTTAATCTCTTTACATCTAAATAAACCCAACCCAACCAAATCCCCACCCAAACCCAAAACCTACCACAGCCCCACAGACTTTCTAAGATTTTGCCAGGCCTTCCCATATAGCCACATTTTCTTCAAAAAACCACAAAACCAACACACAAATCCCCCAAACCCACAGAACAAAACCCAAACAAATCACCCACAAAAAAAAACAAACCCAAACCCCACCCTGAAACAAAAAACACACAACAATAAGAAAAAATAAATCCCAACCCATGCCCACAATCATTAATTAAGACTTCATAAAAATTTGGCATTTATCTTACTAGACTGAATCCCTTGTGCCTGGAGACTTACTGTAAGTAAAAAAAGTCATGTATGAAAATAGTAATGAAAATATGTAAGTTCTGGAATTAATCGAATTAACGTCAGCACTTCTAACCACAAATGGGTTTGATTTAGGGGTTTTTTTAGGTGTTAGTTTAGTTTTTTTAATAGTGATGGCCAATTAAGTTTTCTTCTTTCTTTTCACATTCTCTAACAATCTTGAAAGTATTTCTGAACTTTCCTGTACGGAAATAAGAAACTTTCATATTTCTTTACACACACTAACTATGATCTAATTGCTAGTAAGACCAGTAATTTCCTAAAACCACAGTGCTGTCTCAGCAATAACCTGGATCAGGGCCCCCCATACAAAGGTACTTGCTTTGCCTTAGAGACAGAACTTAAGACAATTTAGTGTTGCCATTTTTTGGTGAACTGGAGAAGAAAAAATGTAGTTTTGCATGAAGAAGCCAGCCAGTATACAAATATTAATATCCAGCCACTATAGGAATTCCTTGAAATTAATGAGCAGTAAAGCACATGAAATTTAATTCATCACTGGACTGCTTTGACAAAAAACAAAGAATATCTGAGCCACAGTTCCTTTCATGAAGGCCACAATCAGTATTTCTGGTCTTATTACCAGGCTACTCCCAACAAAAAGTATGACCAATACTTCTTTCATTCTTATGCTGATACAACACTTAACTGACAAAGCAAACTAGTTAAGGAAACCTGACTTCCCACTATTATGCAGAGTGAAGTTCTCTGACAGTTTGACTTCCTAAACCCAACAGCCAAGGCATTCAGATCAGCACTAATGTGTATGTTTATGTCATTGAAGCCTCACATACAAGGTGAAAAAAAAAAAATCAAGATCACATTCATAATCATAAACTGGTATCTCTTAAGCTATTTATTTTATATGGTTTAGTGGTGGACTTAGCAGACTGGGGTAATAGTTGGACATGATGACCTTTAAAGGTCTTTTCCAGAGTGTGACTCTGTTGAAGGACATTCCTTGGAACACCTTTTCTTTACTAGCACGGAGGCAAAGTTTATTAGTCTTTCATTGTGCCTTGAAGTCTATTTTCAGATTCTTTTTTTCATGGAACTGACAACATAAACATGAGTTGGGGAGGGGGTTGTTCGTTAAAAAAAAAAAAAACAAAAAATAGAATAAAAAAAGCTGTATTTGACCTCAAGAAAAAAGTAATCAACTATAAAATGTGCTCAGAGAATGCAAATGAGAGCACATCTAACTTATACTAAAAACACAAAATAGCCACCAGCAATCTGTATGTTAGCAGAATTCTAACAAGATACACGTGATAACCTCAGCTACACTATAATGCAGCTGATTTTTTTAATACAGTTAAAAGTAATTTTATAACATAGCCATGGACTTCGAAGAATGGTGCTGATTGAAGAGTGTTGATTGAAGAATAGGGGTGTAAATAAGTAACCTCAAGAACATTAGGCTTTGTTAGCAACTATACAGAAAAGGAAATTACTAAGATAAGCTTTGCCAGAACCACTTGGTGGTTACTGATGTGACAACTATCCTAAAACAAAGTGATGAAGAAATAACCACCAGGGATCCGCAAGCCCACTACCACATTTTTGTATGCATACAGGAGGCATTCTCTAGAAGTATGATGTAATGTATGTAATCTAATGAATATGTATGTTTAAGGACAAAATAATTACAGCCTGATTGATGCCTGGGAGAGATATGCTTGGAGAAGTGATCCCCCATGTCTCCCAGCACCACAATAAATAATACCTACTTGTCAACTTAAAACTTTTTTGGCGAGTTCTTGGAGATTTCTCCAAATCAGCTTCAAAAAAGTTACATCAACTGGTGGCACCTCTTAAGGACATTTCATTTTATGAATCAGGATGTATATGTTAAGGTATTCCGAAAAGGTGACTCAAATCTTATGGCAGCTTTTAAAAGACAAGTATCAACATTATTTCAGACCTTTTAATCTACTTTTTTTAATCTCAATGCTATAATTTGAAGCCCAAACTTTCACTGACCTTTTTCCTGACAACAAAGCCAACCTAATGGGTTCCTGTCCTGTTCCTGCACTACTCCCTCAGTTGTGCTAGTACAACTTTTCAAGGGACTAAAACATGAACCAGTGCAGGTTAAAAATAACTTGGCCCACTAACAGTTTTACCGGCACAACTGAGAGGTCAAAAAACGTGTGGCCTGAGCAATCAAAGTTGCAGTAAGGGGGAATGGATTTGATTACAAGTGTCAGGATCTCCTCAAATGGTCTCCATTACCAAAGGAAGTCACTACATCCATTTTTAGACTACAACTCAATTTCAAATTTTCAGCTCCTGTAACTATATTAACATAGAAAATCCATTCCAGGAATCCAGCTAGTGGTTGGTCTCAAAGCCAAACACAACAGTGCATCCTTCTCTCCTTTTCCACTCTCCACAAATGTTTCCCAGTGGAGGTGTGGACCCCAGGGTAAGAAAGATGAACTTACTGTCAGTAAACAATTTCCCTCGTTTTTTAAGATGTATAAGCATATTCATACAAAAATCTCCTTAAAGGTAGTCTAGGGATCCAAGAGGTCCAAAACTCCAATGAAACAATATATCTATTAAAAATAGTTTTTAATCCATTGTTCTAGGATAACAAGCACCAAAATCGTGAACTAGGTCGTTAAAAGACTTAAAAAGTATCAACGAACTGTATCAAGATGTTACTTTAAAAGGCATTGGCCAAGCAAAATCTAAGGCTAGCCATGTAAATTCATTAGGCACACAGAGATAATCAAGCTCAAAAATACAATTCTAAGAACATCGTTATTGTTACCAAACAAACAATGAACTGATACAAGACAAAAAAAAAAACCACCACCCTGAACTTACTGCAAAGAGCAATAAGGTTCTCATAAAACAAGGGTTTTAAAAGCACTAGTTCAAACACCTTCATTTATCATGGCAATTACATTTAAACATAGCTAAGTTACTTAAAAATCAGAGGGGTTGTTTGGCGGGTTTTTTTAATCTGTATTTAAAAGCACTCACATTGAATCAACAAAAATGATACAAACATTACTAAATGCAACAGGAATATGACAGCTTAGCGAAAACAGCAGAAAGCGATCTGCAGAAGTGCACCTTAATCACAATCAATACAATATAAAACCATGAGAAATGCAGCTGCAATCCGATTTAGAGTTACTGAAAACCCATTTACTACTTTAGATGCAATTCACTTGTTCCACTTTTAAAGTCAAGTGAGCTTTCCCATACTCAACACTTCTTTGGATTTGCTTAAAAGAACTGAAACCAAATCACTAGTATGAAATTGGCAGTGAGCTTTAAGAGCGAAGACATCTACCTTAACCAGAAAGTTCTCCAGCTGGCCTTGTCATCTTTCCATAATACGAGCATCAGTGAATTATTCAAATATTTTTTCCCCTTATTAACTGAACTGCAGTTAATAGCTGCACTTCAAATGAACATGGAAGTTAAGGTCGGCATTGTAAATAATATATGGTGAGCATACACATTGTAATTTTCAGATAACTTCACATCCAGACACATGGCATGTTTGTGGTAGAGGAGTGTGCAATCTACAGCTTCATCATGACTATAAATGTTTTATTTTAATCGAGTGCTGCATTTGTTTCAACAGCAAAGAAACAATGACCACGCTGAAATTGAACCTGGACGCTTTAAAACGTCAAAGTATAAAGCAACTTCCCTCAAAGCCAAGCCTAAGCAGTCAACGCCACCCTCTCTGCCATGAGGTGGTATAAGCTCCGCCTAGGGAAGGGCAATATTGCCTTTGCAAACGAGTCAGAAGTTCACACTCCCGAGCTGCGGTGGGTGCGAGGCCGCGGGAGAAAGCCAGGACCCCCCGGGGCAGCCGAGCAGCTGCTTCTCCGCCCGCAGCGCCGCCGCCTCTGGCGCAGCCTGCCCGTCCTGCCTCCCCGCGCCGGGTGACCGCAAGGACTCCAACGGAGACTGCAAGTTCGGGTTTGGACGAGGCCCGCACACCACAGCCTTAGCGGGAGGGGAAGAGGCCCAGCGGCAAGCCCAGCACCCGCTGCCAATGGCCGGGGACCCCAGCCGCAGCCAACCCCGGGACAGCGCAGGCACGGCGGAGCGAGCCCTGCCCGGGACGCCCGTGCGGGCAGACCGCCCGGTCCCCAGCAGGGCCTCGCGGGGGCTCCGAGGAAGCCCTCAGGACGCGGGGTCCCCATCCACAGACGCGAGGGGGGTGCAAGGCCGCGCTCCGACCTAAGATGGCGTCGCTCTCACAGGCGACAATCCCCCTGCGGCCCGCCAGCCGCCGAGCGGCGGCTCCCTCCGCCCGCGGAGGTGGCAGGCTGCCCTGGCAGGGCGGGCCGAGGACGAGGAGCGGGTCGGCTTACCGTGCTGCGCGTCCGGAGGGGCCGCGGCAGGCAGGCAGGCAGGCAGGCAGGCCGCCCGGCTCGGCGGCGGGCTGGCGGGGGGGATGGGAGGCAGCGGCGCCGGCGGAGGAGCCTCACATCGCCGGACCGCGGCGCCCCACCTCAGCCTCCGCCGGGGGAGGCCGCGCGGCGCGCTGCCTGCCGGGTAGCGCGCGGGTCAGCCCCACAGCGGCGCGTGCTTTCCGGCAGCCGCGGGGCGGGGCCGCGCGGGGGCGGGGCCGCGCGCCATGTGCCGGGCCTCACACCCCGCGGCCGGCTTCGGCCTCAGCCTGGGCCCGGGCCGCCTCGGGCCTCCTCGGGCCCGGCTGCGCTTGCGCCGCGCCGCTGTGCAGCCCCAGCCGCGGTGGGCCCAGCGCCCGGAGCGGTGTTCGCCTCAGCTGCGCCCGTAAGTAGGCCCCGCGTGCCGTGCAGGGCCGGCGGGAGCAGCCCCTAGTAGGCCGCGAGCGGAGATCAGGCATGGCCCTCACAAGCACTGGTAGCTGTACATGTGACCGAAGAAAAGCTAGGGACCTCTGTACCCAGAGTTAAGTGCAGGCAACTCAGTGTAACTGTGTGTTCCCGGAACTGGTGGAGGGCAAGCTTCTAAACTGAACACTGTTCTGACTGGAGGTTTGTTGTGTGTCGGTGTTTTCCTTGCGGGTTTTTCTCACAGTCGTTTACCCAGTTGGTTAGATAACAGAAAGCCATGATCGACTGCTCCAAACTTTTACTCGATAAAACATGCCATTACTTTCAGCGGGACATTGTGAAGCTGCTGGACAAGGCCCAAACTGGGCAGTGAAGCCACGGTTGCTAAAGGAAACAGTCCTGGAGTACAGCACCACAAAGAGCTGCTGCATTCTTCACTCACCTGAGAGTTTACACAAGAAAATTTGTTAGTCGAAAGGGGACTAAGAAATCCAGGTTTTCTTATTCCTTTTTGTCCGTAGTGCTCCCTCACCCTGGCCAACATCTAAGAATGCTTCTGAGTTTAAATTTTGTTTTTCCCCTTCTCAGTTTTGCTGTCCATTCTACTCTAAATAAATAAATAACCCCAAAACCTACAAACAAAAACCCGCACTAAAACTCCACACAGTTCTTCATTTATTAGAATTTGAAAATATTTCTGGTGAATTTTGAAGATAAATAATAGGAAAGCACTTACCCACATTAATCTGTATCACTCAACTTTTTCAGCCCATAATTCTCAGAAGTTACTGTTGGTGACATCTGCCATAGCTACCATCAGGTATCCTCAATTAATTGACTATAGAGTCTCTCCCAAATTGAAGTTTTTTTCAGAAGAATAAATGAAGTGTCCTTATGAACTTAAGCTCTAAAGATTTGACCACTGTATTTAGCATGGAAAATATTCTGCTCATTTTCCCTATCATCTTTAGCCTTGAGACGCTTCCAGACTACTTTGGAATCTCAGAGAAGTGAAGAAAAAAAACCAAAACAACATTAGTAATTAAGTAATTGCTGCTTAGTGATTATGCCATTAAATAATTTGGTTATTGCAGTTTAGTAATTAAACAATTGTTAAACTATGACATTCTGCCAAAGTAGGAGAAAAAAAGAAAAAGAAAGAAATAATCTTGGTATTTGGCAGAAAAGAAAAAATACGGGAGCTAGAGAGGGAAACTTATTTTAGATAGAAGTAAATGTGAAGTGAGATTTATAGTCCAGTTATTTGAGACATATTTTCAACTACTCGCTTACTGAGAGATCATTGCAGGTTTTTTGTTCAAGCAAGGTAAATAAGCAAGATAAATATTAAAAGTATAGTAAGACTACATGGTAAAATGTTGAAAAAGTGTGATATAATTAGAATCAACTCTACACATACAATTAAATTCATGCATTTTAAAGGTGCATAATTGCATACTGTCTGTTCTGCAAGACTTCTACCTAGTCCTTGGACAAATTTGTTTGAATATCATGTTTTTGCATCATCCTACAAAGCCATAGGAGCAAAATAAGTTTATCTGGTGAGAATCAATAAGCATTCACAACTTCGAAACTCACAAATGAATGAAGGATAGTAAATAGCCCCCACAATGGCAATGAAATAGTTCTTTCCAAGGTTCCTTTGGTTTATAGACGATCATCTTGGCTAAGCTTAGTAGGTGGTTAATGGGAAAGCCCTAAAACTTTGTGTTGCAACAAATAATTGGTGACTAATTAAAGAAAAAGTTCAATGAGATCTGAGAAAGCTCTTTAAAAAAGAAGAGACTGAAAACTCAGTGCGCTGTGATATAGGTGAGCTGTGTCTCTTTGACATTAAGATGTGAGACTTCATAGACTGCATCAGCAATGAAGGTGCCCTTCTAATGTTCCTCATGAGCCATGGAAATTATGTGGGATGTGCTGGAGTGGGGGGCAGATAAAACCAGGGATTCCTACCCTCCACATTTAATAATAGTCCTTGGCAGTTATCACTGCAGTGAGCAAGTAGATCCAGGCAATTAAAGAACATATTCCTCCTTGGTGTCCTTGCAAAAAGAAACACATGGGCAGATGCACTGGACAGGAAGATTTATATCTCCTTTAGGAGAAGGCAGTATGATGGAAGACATGCAGTACTTTCAAATGCAGTTTAAAAAACTGCAAGTTCTGGAGACACGAGCCAGAATGAAGTACCATGAAGGAAGGCTGCTTTATATGTAAGAGGAAGTACTGATAAGGTAACGAGATGTTTTAGCAGAGCCATGCCTGAAAACTTGCGGAGAAAACTGCAAACATACGATATATTCTAAAAGAGAAACTTCACAGAAGCTGATTACAGAGAACAATTTATTTCATGCAGTTGGGCAGCATACATGCACTGTTGGCTACAGTAGTAAAGCTGAGCTTGAAAGCTAACTAGTCTGAATTACTTCATCTTAGATCAACTGGCCTGTGACTTAATTACTAAAGACGCATTCCTTTTCCTTCTGTGAGTTATTGACAATAATCTCTCATCAGTTTCTGGTTTTTGTCTAAAAACATTGTCTGTGCCAGAGAAGTCAGCTGATGGCAAAATCCCTCAGTGGTCCAGAATGCTTCTATCCCAGTGGTCTGCTCCTCCACATCACCCTGTATCAACCACTGATGAATTAGCAGATGATAGTTTAATTTTGAGAGGGCATACAGAAGTTTGTAAAGAGGTAGCAGAAACTAGTAGCTGTATTGCTTACAAAGCCAGAGGGTATAACTTATTTCCTGTCTTGACTCCTCTGACTTTATATTGGTAGAGGGATGAATAAGTGAGAAATATGAATGCAACTATCAGCTTTATTCTGCGTATCAACCAGCAGTTGTTCATATTGTTCTTATTTTGCTTATCATGTTCAGGCATTTTGAGGCAAGAGCATCAGCTAAGCATAAAGATTTTGTAGTTGAGTAGGCAAAGTGGGAGCAAATTGGAAACCAAAGCATGTCTTCTCAAGTAGTAAGTAATAACTAAAGACAAGCAAGTTGCAAGACAGCAGTTGGTCGCAATTGCTTCAGCTCAGATGTTAACAAAAATAAAATCCTCATATTCATTCATAGAGACTAGAAAAATAAAAAAGGGGGAAGTAAATGTCTATCTGTCACTGATTTCTGTAACCAAAAAGCTCAATATAATAATGCTTTAAATGGTCATCTGTTTCTCTCTTATGGTAAAAAAGCTTGGGACTGGGGAATTAAAAATCATCATATATCTATTGTCAGGTCTTTAAACAATGCATCTATGTCTGCAAAAGCTGAATGATTACTTTTCACCTCAGCAAGATGCATTTTAACTTGATTCTTTTCATTTTCAACCACAGACATCCATCCATGTGTAGCTAAAAGACAGAAATTCCATCAAGATTTTTAGCAACACAAATAGTTTGGTTGAACTGCTTTACTTTTCCAGATCAGTACTGAAGAGCTAGACAGTGGGAAACAAGGAAATGTAGCTGATACTTTAGAAACCCTGCTGTGCCAGAAATGCAAAATATGTGCTTAAAGTATATAAACCACCTTAATTCTTACCATGAAATCGTATGACAAGTTAGTGTTTTATTCATTTGTAGTTACAGGTTGATTTGGATAACCTTTACCCATTCCACTGAAGATTCACAAAATCAGATACGCATTACAAATTACATTATTTTTGGATTAAGAATTTATAAGGGCATTCTTGTAAATATTGCTGTTGATGTTCATCTTAGAAAATCTATTTTGTTATTAAGATGACCTAACCAATTTTGTTAGATTGGAAGTCTTCACTTCCCCAACTCTCTCCACAAACAGAGACAAATGGGAGATAGTGTATATTTATATATATTAAAAAAAGAAATTCACATTTTTTAACTGAAGCAGTGACAGGTGTCATCATAAATTGTTTGCGCAGGCCTCCTACAAGTTTATAGGTTACATAAACATGAGGATCAGTTAAGCTGCACCAGAATGCAGATACCTCTGTCGTAGAACTTGGAGGTCAGTATAACAATGCCAGGAGCATTCCAATTGAAGCAAAGTGCCGCATACAAAGAAAGTTACAGGGAATTTAAATAGGAATCATGGATTTACCTACACAGAAATATAAGTGGATTACTAGGAGAACATAAAGTTATCAAACTTTTTTACGAAAACAACTTTCACAGACTAAAACTTTACAATACATTTCATCAGACATCCCATTCTGCTCTGCTGATACTAAAATATCTCTTATGTAATTTTCAGGTTTGTGTTGATATTAAAAAAATGAACTTTGAGTATTTTCTTCACTCTTGATTTAGTAAAAAAAAGTTAATATTTGACGAGTGGTTGAAGTGTAGAGAAGTTTATAGTATGTTCTGAGATATATTGACCATAATCCTGAAAAACAAGTTTTAGATGTGGCTTGAGTTTAACATGCTGCTGCCTTATTATTAACTTCAAAGTTTATTTCATCAAAGTTACCTGGGGAGACTGTGAAGTCCCCATCACTGAAGATTTCTAGAGTAAGTTAAAACATGTCAGAAGCAGACTTGGTACATTTAATGCTATAAGCTACTGGAGGAAGTGCTAACTAAACTACTGTGGCAAGTACACCTAATGCTGATGTTTTTTTTAAAAGCCTACTGAATGAGGACTCCATTTGAATGTAATCTGGAAATCAGAGTGCAATTGTTGTATTCTGATTTTGTTTGTCAGTAAAAACACAGCAGGGTGAGGAGGTCTTGCTCGTTAACATTGAAGTTATGGGTTTGTTTAATATGATTTGTTATTCTTAGGGGCACTACACACATACAGCCAGTACCAACCTGCATGATATTACAATTGGAGTTGCTGCCAAAATTTTGCTAGAATGGATATGTTCAGATGGGAAGCCTGTAACTATGAATGCACAAACAGATACTAAAAGAACATCTGCAAAACAAACACTGTTCAACACATGTATGATTTATTCAAGTATTCAAGCATTCCGTAAGATACGTTTGTAAAATTGATTGCATTTAGTCTGCTGTGGTTTGTTGTTACAGTATCATACCTCCAGGAATTTGGCACACGTATAAACAATAAGGGGTGAGATAATCTGTTTATAACATGATTTTATAATGTTTGTTAGGCGTACATACCATGTTTATGTTTTGCTTTTTGAGACAATACGAAAAGTCTAACATGCAACCCTGCAGAAAGTACAATCTTCCAGTCCTTTAAACTTTAGAAGTATGCTTCTGTAAAATAAGATAAAAACCCAACCCAAACCATAAATCATCTTTGTAACACTTCTAACTACCATCATGCAGAATAATAGCAATTAAAAAAACAATAATTAACATCTCTAGGAGTCAGTGTCTCTTCAGTGTGCAGGTATTTCTTGTGTCAACATTACTCAAACTATCAGATGAGAACACATGCTAAACTGCTTGGAGTTACAAGAAATGTTTGAATTGGATGAACTCTATCAGAGTCAAAATGGTCACAACTAGAGTTGTTGCTATATACAAATTCAGTTTGTTTATTTGGATGCAAAAGAAAATTATTTCTTAAAAAAAAAAAAAAAAAAAGGTTTCATTTCCAGAAACTTTACTTAGTGACTTTAGGTTATAATAAAGCTAGTAGGTTAACATTAAGAAGTAACCCCTGAAATAGTTTAGTCTTCATTTAAGAAATGATTTTAAAAAATGATACTATGTACATCGGTTTAAATACTGGAACTGCTCTGGTTCTCAGATCAGAGACACAGGAAATACACCTTGCCTGTTGGATTAATTTTTATCATTGACCTTGGAACAAATTCAGTCCTAGCTGTCTGCTACTGTGTACTCCACATGGTAAAGAAAATCCAAGCAAATAACTACTTGGTTTAGCCTTTGTGTCTACTTCAACCCAATTAAGTATTTCAGTAGTAAAGAATATTGTTCCACTGGGTTGATGCCAGACATTGTTATACTGGCAGAGCCTTAAATAGGAAAAGTGACATGATACCAACTCAATGTATTCTCTGGAGACTATTGTTGAGAAATTACAGTACTGGGTAAAGGTTCCAGTCATATTTTCTGCTGGGAAAAGAAAAATAAAAGAGTCCTGTAGTGCTTTGTTTTGTTGTGATTTGTAAAACTTTATTAACTCATGCAATAGATTACCCATTCTTCATAGAAAATCCCCCAAGCAAACCATGTTGTGCTGGGCAGACAAAAAGAGGGTAATTCCTTCCAAAAAAGAAAGGACAGAAAGAAAAGTTAATTCAAACGTGTAGAAGTACAATGCCCCAATGTGGCTTTTAAACTATTGCAAACAGTACAAGAAGTAATAAATGATGCATCTGCTTGTAAATCAAAGTAACTTAAGTTGTGTCGCAGTGAGCTGCTATTACAAAGATTTTAAAAATACCTGAAGAATAAACACAGAAACATATCAGCTCCTAAGCAATAAGTATTTTCTCATAATCCAAACGAAAAGAACTAATAATACAGAAGTAAAGAAAATCTGTTAAAAGTAATATTCCTTTAGGATAATATTATTCAGAATTTCTGCTGAGTTATGAGCAACTCTGGGCAAATCACTGTAAGAAGAAGAAGAATGTGACACACTTTCAGATTGTTAGATTTCTTTTATTCTTTACAAGTAATCATGCATTTGCATAGCAGCTTCTGTTCACAAAGCTAGAACTGAAAGTGATTTCTTGGCATTGTCATCACATCTATAAAATGTGTCCATGACTTCTGAGTGTGTCTGTGCCAGTAAGTGATTTTTATTTGTCAGATTGGCTGCCAAACTGAAATGAAAGAAAGTATTGGGATAACAAAACAGAAGACAATGGGGATTGCTGTTTTATCCACTAGCCAAGTAATTTACAGTCTGTAAGGGGAGACCCCATATTAGTCCTAGAATGAGCACTTTCCATGGGTCTGATTTAATCAGAGTTTTGCAGAGTATTTGGGATGCTCTTCTCTGATTTAGCCGAACCAGTTTAAGAATGTTAAATGTCTGTGTGAACGGGGATTAAGAGCCGAGGGTGCCTCCCTCACCTCCCCAGTTCCTAGTTTACCCACCAGTCTTGAGTCATTCTGACTTAGTGAATCAAAATTAGGTTTATTCCAAAATCCCTACTAATCTGAGTGAGCAGATCTCCTCAAACAGGAAGGAGCTAAGCAGAGGTCTTCTTTGCCTATTCCATTCTCCCATGTGAATGCACTGGTGCTTGGACTTTTGGATGAAAGGCATCATCACTTCTACCTTCCTCTTCTTGCTTATGAATTTAGCTAATCATGTCCTAGAGTTCTGCATTCACACTGCTTTACAAAGTTTAGGAGCCATCAAAAGGAAGTGTTGGCATCTAAAACATACTACTTATTTCATATGAATACTGTATCATTGCCTTCCCTTAAACTGCATTTTTTGCCAGGTTCTATGGAGAACAATCTTTAGGAGATCAGCATTTTCTCTTCAGTTTTAGAAAGTTCCTCTGTAGTGTATGAATGATAGCTTTCAAATGGTAGAATTATGTAATTTTTGATACCATGGTTATAAGAAATTGTTGTGCTGGGGTTTTTTTAATCATAAGTTTTCTGATCCACTGCTATTTATAAAGTCTGAAACTCTCCCAACAGCCCTTATATCTACACAGCTATTTCCTTTTTCCCTCAATATTCAGCAGACTCGAATTGTTTGTCTTTTCTTCAGGCTCCCTCATGTTGGGCATATAGTGTTCTTAGCTGGAATTACTATACTTGCTGAAGAAAACTTATGAAACAAAGTTGTGAGCAGCAACTCTGAAACAGAGTTAATATTGTCAAGGCTCTCCATCATGTCCAGATTCTTGAACAGTTGGTCCTTCACTAAAATTTAGCCAGTTTGTAGTTCTCCTGCCAAATGACAAAACAGAATGCATGCTTCCTACCTGGACACATTTGTACTTCAATCAAAATGCAAAGTCCATCTGAATACCATGGTGATGCATACTTCATTGGTGTTAATATTGTGAGGCAGACAAGTCAGTCATTTGCTGTGCAACATTTCAGGTGTTCTAATCAGCTTGACTGAAAATCCGTGGGGTGGAGGGATCAGAAAATCATATAAAGAAAATAATTTCTCATTTTATCCTGTACATTTGAATGGTGGTATTAACATGACATAAAATGTGGAAGGAATGTCTGTAGGTAATGGATTTTTAACAACATGTCATTTCTTAAAGATTAAACTTACATTTGGCTTCTTAGAGGTATTTAGCCTAGTTTACTAAGGAAAGGAGATTTGTGCAGGCATAGTGTATATGTGCCCCATTAATAGGATGAGCACAAACGCGGATTTGAGACAAATTTGATAAAAGGTAGATACACCTTTAAAGTAATTAAGAATTTTAAAATTTTGTAAAAATAACTGCTGGGCAGAGAGCACCCGTACTGAGAGCTAGAACGAAGAAACACTCATTCTGCCCAGGAGAGAGAGCTGAGAAATGGCACAACTGTGGCTTCCATCATAGAATCATAAAATAGCTAGGGTTGGAAAGGACCTTAAGATCATCAAGTTCCAACCCCCCTGCCATAGGCAGGAACACCTCGCACTAAACCATGTCACCCAAGGCTTCACCCAACCTGGCCTTGAACACTGCCAGGGATGCAGCATTCACAACTTCCCTGGGCAACCCATTCCAGTGCCTCACCACCCTAACAGTAAAGAACTTCTTCCTTATATCCAATCTAAACTTCCCCTCTTTAAGTTTGAACTCGTTTGCAAGCAAGAGCCAGGCTTCATTTGTTGTGATGCTTGCTGACCTGTGTTAGCAAAGGGAATGTACTGTTATTATCCCAGTAATTCCTGAACTCCGAGGATGTGCCAAGGATGACGCATGAGCAATCAGTGTCTGAGTTGGCTCTTGAAGCATAGCTAGAGTCACATTGACAGTCTGTGTCATTCTATCACCTCTGACATTTACTAGCAGAAACAGAATTATTCTGCTGACTTGTGTATTATCTTTCTGCATCCTGCAAGTATTTTTTAAATAATAATTAGTCTTAATCCCTGCCCATGGCAGGGGGGTTGGAACTAGATGATCTTGAGGTCCTTTCCAACCCTAACTATTCTGTGATTCTATGATTAATTCTCAAACTAGAATTTATAGCATATTGAAGAGGGAGGGAAGACACCACTTCTGTGCTAACTTCACTTCAAGTTGATTATGTTTGTTCTCTTTCCTTTTTTTCATCTCCCATAGCACTCCATTTCCTCTCAATATACCCTGTCATTGTCCCACTGTGTAAGTCCATAAAACTAGTGAAAATATCCATTAATTTCTCACTTCAGATTCTGTGTCTGGCCAGTGTTAAACTTTTCATGCCAACTAAAGATGATATTTCTGTGGTGTGGACCCACATAATGGGCTGGTAGCAATTGAGACCAGCATGGCACGAAAGCCTGTAGCAACAAAGTATTGTAGAGCTAAACCTTAAATTACAGAGAGAGTTACAGGAGAGTGAAGTTATGACAGATGGGTTTTTTTATCTTTGAGTGATGATAGACAGGGATAAATTGGAATTTTGTGATTAACACTGTTGCATTGGTATCAGCTGAAAATGTTTGTGGCCTGGGACCACAGAAATGCCATTCTGATGTAACAACAGCTGAAAAATAAATCTAATTATATGAACAAACAGTTTTAAATGATAGATAACAATGCCATGGCAATTAAAAACACCCTAACAAGCAATACAAGTAAGCAGAGGCTGCACAGAATTGTTTCAGGGATCTTGAGCATAACATTCTGCAGGCCACAGATTACCCAGACCTGGTTTTATATGCATGCAGTGGCTATTTGCAGGGTGATTTCCTTAGCTGCGCTGATATGTTAGTACAAATTTATGTGCAGTACAGAAATAATTTTTCTAGACCTTAAATGTCTAGCAAGACACTGAAGCCCTAAACAGTTGGTGTTTTGTGGTTAATTTCATTGTCACAGGCAAAAGAGTAGTTTTCTCTAGTGTCCCACTTCCAGTATATGGTTTCACTGAGAAGAATCAGTCAACTGCTCTGCTTTTATTTAGGGAGGTGGAGTACAGGTATTAAACTTCTGCAACAAACAGATGCTTATCTGAATTCGACAGAATTTTTTTAAGCTGTATTTTTTCATGTTTTCTAAGCTCGTGTGGACACTGTGCATACAAGACAGGATTACTCACCAGATCTGCCAGTCCCCCAAATTAGTTTTTGGAAAGGCCATGTATGTACAGGTCAGTAGAAAACAGCTCATACCTTTGAAGGTTCAAGACAGGCTAGTATTTTACTTTTCAGGAAAGAGAATTATGTGGAAACAGTGGTATATAGAGACTAGTGATACTTAAAGGCAGCCTTCTGTTCAGAATTATTATTTTAGAGAAGACTTTCACATAGTGCTGCAACTTCAGTTACCAGCATTGACAAAAGGTTAATTTGGAAATAAAACAGTCTTCTGAAAGTTAACCATGTGGAATGGACTTACACATTTAACAACAGACGTTGCTGCTTTCAGTATATGCTATGTGGACTAAAGCTGCAACTTTCAATTTGATAAAATCCAAGTTAGCTATAAAGTGCCAATACCCTAACAAAATCTGTAATAAATGCACCTGCAAAAGATGATGCATTAATTATAAACAGTCTCTAGTGGCTCAAGCTACAGGACTGCTCTTTTAGTTCAGCAGCAAAGCACTCACTTGGGAAACTTGTGGTATAATTTTAGAGCAGTTTCTCAGATGAGTTTTCTGTTTCAACAGCTAATTGAAAACAATTTGCAGAAGCAGCCATGTTCATTCACATTGTTCATCACTTGATGATCTAGAATAGGGGAAGAGATCCTGCTCCCAAGGAATCATATATCTAGCTAAGTCATGTAGAGTATTTTCAATTTATTGTTATTTTGGAGAGGAATTAAGTGTATCCACCTGATAAACTTACCCTTTTAAACATCAGAAATATTTAAAACAATATACTTCCAAAGTCGAAACCAGATATTCTTGTGTCCCTTGACAGAACATAGCTTCCTCACCGTATATAAATCCAATATTGCGCTAATTGGATTAAAACAAATAAATTAAATTTTACTAATTTCTAGTGTAGCATATTAAAGGGAATTTAAGTAGGAAAAGTTTCTGCAGTGTCTTTTCCCAGATATTTACTGTTTTGGTTGCATTTCTATTCAGTAATTTTCCTTTAAAAATGACACTGATCATAGGTGGCTGACATTACTCTGAAATCTTCAATAGCGTAAATCAGAAGCCAGCTAAACTTACTGAAAAATATTATGGAAAAAGCAGAAACTTGATAAATTAAAATCCTCTCTGAAGAGAAGTTAGTGAAGCAACTAAATTAAGCAACTAGAAATTAAGGCAGATTCAGAATCGCAATAGTTCTGATGACATCAATCTTGAATTATGGTTTTCTTTTATGAACTATGCCATATAGATGTAGGCCAAAGCATTTTCAGAATTTTTTCATAGTGAAAACCCCACAATTCAGTAATCTTTCTGGCTAACTACTTCTTTCGTTTCATCCGTCCTGAAGAAGTCAGGCATCTATATGTAGCACATTGCAACTTGATTCCATTTCCCAGTTCCCAGTAGTTAGCAATCGATGCTAAGAACACCCTGCACCTGATTTCCATGATTTTGTGAAAAACAAAATCTTGATTAGACTTCATGATCCTTGGGCAACGTGGTCAAGGATGAGGTGTCCCTGCCCATGGCTGGGGGGTTGGAACTAGATAATTTTAAGGTCCTTTCAAAGCCAAACCATTCTGTGATTCAAGAAATACTTTAATTCTTTCACCATTTTCAAGAAAACCACCTCTCCAATGCAAACTTTAGGCTTGGTTCCTGATTACTCTTGCTGGACTCTCTTGTAAAGCTTACTGAGAAAGTGAATGTATGAGAACTTTAAGGAATACTGTTTGAAATAAGTTGCCTTCTTGACTAGTGGAAGGCTTAGATGCTACCCTGGCTGTATAGATGTCAGCTGGACACAACCTCAAAATGAGGTGGAAGAGCACACTGAGGAAGAAGGGCCTCAGTTAATGAGGGAAAAAGGTTTAAAAATGGCCTTGTTGTGTTTTTTGTCTGTAGTGATCAAGATACAGAAGAATAAGAAATGGCTGAATTTCTGGAAGCTAGAGCACAGCAGATAGCTGGTCTGTGACAGAACTTAACAGAGGGGCGAGAAGAGACACAAGATGAAAATCAGCTGCTGCGGCAGCAGTCCCAGATGGACTGTTACAATTTACAGAGCAATCAGGGCTGTAGGAACCTGACTGACACCCTGCCACTAACCTAATCTTTCGGTGGAGCTGAGAACAACTGGCAGCAGAAAATAAGGTGGGTAGTTCATTGTTGATTAGACAGTGCTCTTGCTTTTGCTACACAAGGTGAACCATGTATTTCACTTTGCTTCAGCAACTCAGAAATAACTTCATGTTCCTTTTGACCAATATATGATGTTACATATTCTTAATGCAGCTTACCTCTATGGTTGCTGCCAGTTTATTTCTGTCATATGAGTAACTTTGTTGGTCTCACCAGCTGTTCTATAAAGAAAATCTGACTTAGTCATGAACTTCCCCTTCCCACAGCTGGGTTAACATTGGTGGAGCTTGATCTGTAACACAGCCCTAAGTACATTGCAGGCTCTGCATTTCTGCTTATGAGCAGTGAATGTTTTGGGCTGCTGTTCTATTTTTATATCTTGCTTATATCAAAAAACCACACTGATTTGCCATATTGTTGAAGTGCCGAATAAAATTTTAAATTCAACTATTGCAAATATACCACCAACCTAGAATGAGCTCTTTCAGAGGGCAAAGCTTACCTTACGAGCCACAAAGTATTTGTCCTTTTTCCTTCCATCACCTTGTAAACAGAATTCTATGTTGCTTACACTCTTTTCAAAACCATCAATGCCAAGTGAATAATCTAGGAAGTTTACCACCCTGTGTTCTTCAACTGACTAATAGGTATTTTATAATCTTCATCCAGTGGTTTACCACATAAAAAAAAAGATTGTCCTACATGATTCTTAAAGACTTTACTGTTTTGTAATATTCCATTTCAAATTAGAGTTTTTCTTTATATGCCTTTGGCAGAGTCTGACCTTCCTCTGAGAACATTAGGAAAGTCTGTTGAAAATGGTGAGCTAAGAACCCAGAATACTCTGAGGGGTGTTATAATCTGCAAGAAAAATATCACATATAGTAAAATACTAAATCATAAACTTACTTTATGTTGATGAACACCAAACAAAATCTAAGTGGTCTTCAATTTTAGAGTGTAATCAAACCAATCATTTTGTACCAGTATATCTTGGAACAGTAAGTGAACTTTATTAAAAAGAAGATGGAGAAAGACTTTTTTCATGGGTGTCCAGGTATAATAATCTAAAAAGGCTGTATGGAGATCTTGAGAATAACACTTGCAGACGTAAGACTGCTTTAGGAATTCAATTCCATCTGTATGCTCTAAGACAAAGAAACTAAGGTCTCTTTGCTACAGGTACATTTTATATTTTATGATACTAAGGAGGATAACAATACAGTGTGCAACAAGGGCACATTGCTAATAATCCCATTCCCATTAAATATTTAGAATTCTGTCATATTTCATAATAACAACATAGAAGTAACAAATGAGAACAACACCATGCTGATGAAAACTACTAATAAAGTATTAAAAGCTGTTAAGAGGAAGCCATTGCTTGAAAACAACTAGAGGGAGAAAAAGGATGCACTTGCAATAATTTGTAAATGTTTGTTCCCCTTGATTTTTTTGGTTTGCTATTGCAGTGTTAGGACAAGAGCAGAAATTCCTGAATGCTAAACTCTCTGTAATATTTAAACAATATAATAATTGATCTCTCTCATGTTCTCTCATCTATAAAATTGAAATATTACTGCTTTTATAGGTTCAGGGCAGTCTTCATCAGAAGTGATAAACCTTAGTACAACCCCTTAGTTTGCAGTGATGCCCCTAAAGTTTTGCACTGAGTCAGACCCTGACACAAATAATAGCAGCTCTAATGCTATTCCAGTTGAAGCAATGGGATACAACTGTTTGGCTCTGTAGCTGTTACCACGTCATGAGATTGGAACTCTTCATGACAAATTGGACAGTACTAACAGTGAGAGCTACATCCCCAGCAGGCTCTGGCAAATAATGTGTTTGAGCTTTTCAGTCAGTTTTTAAAGGTTTAGCCAGAGATCCTGACAAGCAATACAGTGCTGCAAAGCTATGTCCACTGTTTGGCAGCACCTACATAGGAGAAGGGGAGCAGGATCTGAAAGACGTGCAGGAATGTCAGTGAACTCTCCACCACGTCAGCCCTTCAAGATTTGTTTGCTCTGTGCAGTCAGATCAGAGCAAAGCAGACAGGCTAAGGCTGGGTTTCACAAGTGTTGAGTAATAGTGATTATAACTTTGGATGACAAAATCTTGTCCATTTTCTGTTTCTGAAGGAAATAGATATAGAAGCACCAGCAAAAACATTACGACTACTTTTTTAGGTAATCTTTCTACTAACAGATCATTTTTATTGTGAGATGTCCAATGGGTTTTACACTGTGTGAACAAGTTGTGGACAATTGACAAAATTCGTCCATACTTTACTTCTTTTGACTTAGCCTTCTTCAATCTGAAATACCAGTATTTCCAGATTAGCATTTTGTGTCTGAACAGAACTAAAACCAGTTAAGATCCTTTATATTACATAATGAATTATACCCAGTGTGAATTTGATATGGTGCTGCGCAGAGATGTCTACAAGTAGTGACTCATTGAATACTATCCGTAACACATTTTTCTATCATATTCCTAAGTCTGCATATGTCGATGGTGTGGATTTCTATTTAGAGTATTTTTTTTATGTTTACTTGATTTGCTTAATATGAGAGACTATTTTTACATTTAAGATTTGCTGAATAGGCTCTAAATCTCTTACACTCTCAACCAAAAAACCTGAGAGTCTTAGATATTTGTGGCATGTTAAATAGCTATTATATTATGGTCCTCAGGGACAAGCCAAGACATCCTCTCCTTAGCAATATGTTAATGTCCCAGAAGCTTGTTGAGTAGTGTAAGAATTTCAAATACCTACTCTCATAATTTGATCCGTTGATTGATCTGGTTATGCCTCTGAGTGGCATCAGATAGATCAAATATAATGATGGAAGATTTATAAATGCTTGTGTAACATAGCAAAAAGACTTCCTAGGAAACAGGGTAAATCTTTGGGCCAGCATAGGCAAAGCTCCGATAATACGGCCAAGAAACCGCGAATTAGTTTAGTTACTTATCAGCTGTATGCTGTTAGTTGTAGGTGCTAAAAACAGAACTCTTGCTAGAAAAAAATCTAGATGAGAAACACTAATGCAGCACAGAGCCTGTTTTCAAAGTAGGTGTTTCAAAATATCTGCAAGATATGTTGTATCTTCCTTTATCACCTGCTTAATGCAAGATAGAACTGAGTGTTTCATGCTGGGATTTATAATCTCTGTGGACCGTACCATGGTATCAAAGATTAAGTCAGCTACCATCTGCTCCATTTTATGCAAAATGGATGTGGCCCTTGAACTTCTGGCAGTTTTCCAATTCAATCCTCCATGCAGATTTCTAACACTTCTGCTTTACAGGATATCCTATTTTCAGCTCAGACAGTAAAATTTTACTATTCATGGTCAACTATCTGTTGACCATGTGGATTGTGACACGGTGGGGTAGAAAGGTGTCTACTTTTGGTATTTTTTTAAACACTTAGGAGAATGTCCTGAAACATATATATGCACACTTTTCATTATAATGAAATAAGTTCATTCTTTACCACCAGGTTTTTGCAAGTGTTACAGGACTGCTTTGTTATTAGGTTTTACTCTTTTAACCTTTGATTATTTTTTTTTTAATACACAAATGCTGTTGCACTGTTAACTTAAAGACTAAAGGCTTAAAAAGATGATTAATGTACAATTCAAGTGAGAAGCCTGATGCAAGCAAACATTTTAGCAAAGTCAGCCGTATCATTGCAGTGAACGAATTTTCTAATTTTGATTTTACGGAAGACTTGCAGAATTTGAGTTATTTTTCAAGGTATCGTTCAACTTCAATAATGTAAAAGTTGAATTGTCAGTATCTTTTAAAAATCTTAGTTAGGCAGTTATATTTTCCCATTCGTCTTCATGCTGGCATTTTGTTACCTGAGGCTGAGGTAATACTTTGTAGTTACTGTTAGAAAGAAACTTGTGGTATATATGTCTCTTCAAAGATTCCAGATGTGGCAGAATGCTGTGGCTCTCTGCTCAGAATGTACTGCAAGTTAAAATTGTGTTTGTTCCATTTCAAGTACATGAAACATGCTGTTGGCCTTTGATTGCATATAAAAAAATAACTTGTGCTTGGTTTTGCATTTGTTACAAATGAGCAATAGATTATTTTTCCAAAACTCACATGCTGATCTGTCTGTAATACATAGTTTTTTATTCTAAAATGTTGGAGCAGAACATGAAGTATAACTCCAAAAAGCCATAATTCTTTAAAATTACATTTTTGAATTTTATTACTTACTATCAGGAAAGACAGGAATTAAGAATACTAAGCATACAAAGGTGAAATTAATTCACCTTTTGAACCCTTGATGTGCACATATTTAGGATTTGATCCTAGTAGTCCTAAACAGTTTATCAAATCCAGGGGCCCATTCGTATTCAGATAAAGTCGGTGATAAGCGGGGTTTCTTATCTTCAAAGGAGAGAACTCAGAATCTCAATACAAAGAAAATCCCCATACACCTGATAAGAACTGTAAATCTTCCCTTTGAAGACTGACACTACGAAGGTTTTCTGCTTAGAAAAGCCAGAGCAATATTTTTAAGTAACAATGTCTGGACTTAGATGTCATACCCTACAAAATGCAAATATTTTGATGGGAGAGTATGCTAGAAGGTAGAATTTGTGGGAACTAAAGCAGTTACTATAGCAGGCTCAACTAGAACAGCAGCAATGCTGGAAGTGGCAGTCTAAACAGAACTCCCATGGTTACTGGCATTTTCAATTTGTTGTCATTTCACTCCCGTCATAGAGGCCTTTCTGTCACAGCGACTACTGATAAAGGAGCCCGCAGCACTCCTGCAATAGTGACTCCTGGTTTGAAGGACTGATGGCTTTTCAAAGACATTTGTAGTTTAGCTCCATATGATGGATTTCAGTGTGATGCCAAGATTTTAATTTTGGAGTGCATTAAACAAAAAACGCAACCAAATAAAGCAAAGTATTAGCTATACTACAGGTTTTTCCCCTCTTTTTGATAAACATTTTTTTGCAGACCAGTTACTTTTCAGACTATTATCCGAACTGACAACTGAAGTTCTAAGACTCAAATAGGTCTAGGTGTCTATTTACTGTTGTATCTCTCAAATGCTGTTAGTCTGTTGTCTCTTTGTTAACTGTTAAGAAGTCTGTAAATGCTACAGGGCATGGCATGGCACATAATTTGTCTGCAGGACAAGTAAAAGACGGTGTGCTTCTCTTTCTGTATACTTGTTAGATCTTGGAACTGAAAGGGGTGCAATGGAAAGCATTTGGGAAGATTCCAAGGAGACTGTATAATTTTCCTCTAATGTTATCCTCCCGCGATCTTGTTCACTTCCAAATTGTGCAGTTTTGTCCTTTAAATTTTTTCTCAACTTCCTCCCAATAAATGTTTGAACCCACAGGACAATTTTGAAAATGTTCATCTTCAAAGTTACTATCTGAACTTACTTTAAAGGGGAACATGGCTGGCAAACACAACAGAGGAGTTATTTTTCCCCTATAATGATTTAGCCTTTGATGCATAGACAGATGGTCATGATCTCCTCCTCCTCCGCCCATGGATTTTTCTAAAATGACACCCAAGTTTTTCTTGGCAGCAGTTAGAAAGTCTGGCAAACAGCTCACTTCAGCTCCAATTATATTGACCACATTAATGCAAAAGATCAGCAAATGAAATGTTCCATATTCATTTCGAAGAGATGAATTAAAATTTGCAATGAAATAAGATAAACACAAATCAGAAACAAATGCCAGCTACTTATGTCCACCCTTATATCTCAGGATTTACTGCGGCCCATTTTTTTCACTAAGAACGAATTCTTTTTGAAGGCATAGCGTGTTGACTGTCTGATAGTACTTAAGGCAGTAGCACTTAATAGAATGAGATTTCTGAGAATGCCTTCTTAGGCAGAATAATAGGCATTTGCTTTGAGTTTTTAAAGGAATACTAGAAAATAACACTTTCCCTCCATGCTCCTGGGACACCAACTCTTCAGATGAATGTTATCTCTAGATTTATTATCAAAGCTTTTCACACTTGTCTGTGCTTGTCAAACTCTCCTGGGCACTGGAAAAGCAACCAGGAATGTGACTAATTCTCTATTCACGGGCTCCTAGCTAAATATTTTTTCCAAGGCTGTACCTACCATGCAAGGTATGTTTCTTTTACAAGGCAAAATCTTGCTGCCAATTCCTTTTCCACCCAGTTACAGGTACCTTCTTGTTGGTACTGCGTGCTGCAGCAACTGCGTGTTAGCTCCTGTCTGTCAGTAACTGGTGGCCAGGTTAGTACTTTTCTACCAGTATATGGGCCATTGCAAATAGCTTTACTCGTGGCAGCTAAATAATGTTCTCTAGGAGAAGGTATAACTTTAGTCGATTGCATTCAAATTATTTATTCTCCATCTCTGTAGAAGAGGCAGTAGGTAGAATGTGTTTAGCATCTGCTGTATATGTATTTATGTAAATGAAAAAAAAAAAAAACCCAAACATTTTCTACTGAAACATAAATATCAACAAGTTATGTAAGAGGTGTACTCTTGCAATGACAATTTGTTGTTCTGCCCAGACACCCAGACCATCTTTAATTCTGAGGCAGATTCATTGATGTGAATAATATAAAATGAATTTTGATGAAGGTGTTCACAGTTCTGAGCTATCTAAATGAAATTCCCAATTCTTAGGTACTAAGTTATCAAACCAGACTTCTGATCATTCTGCTTGGCAGAAAAATCCTGTGTTTGTATAACTATGTTTAGAACAATTTGACATGGACAGTTGTATACTAATTCCTAGCATTTGCATTTGTGCACACCACGGCAAATTTAGGAATCAGACCTCTTAGTTCAGGTCTCTAAATATTATAAGGAAATGTCCAGCATTGAATCATAGACAACAGGATTTGAAATGACATCTTAGACCTAAAGCATGTTCAGTCCTACTTTTTCATCAATTCTTATCTTTGCCATAAATATCACACCCTCCTACGCTGTATATATTCATTACACAGCTGCAACTCCTCCTCTGAGCTAGCTAACACAGCTGTAGCTATAGAGTGCAGACCAGATGGCCAGTCAAAACCCTGCTTCCTATTGTCTGCAAAACACAAGAACTATTGCAAATAATCTCTGCTTCTAGGCCCATACCTTGTGTGTTTTAATTAACACAACCATTCTTTCCTTAGTCAAAAACTGGCCTGTATCACACATTCAACACCATCATACTTCCTTAAGGACTTCTTGTACTGTTTGATTAGCATCCTCAACTCATTTTTTCCTTCTTTTTTTATTTTTTTTTTTTTTTTGCAATAGAGAGGTTTACTTTTAAAACATAGTCCTCATCACATTTTAGCCATGCTGTGCAAAGGAGTTCTACTGTGCATTACCTCCTAAAGATTTGACTATTTCAGCAAAATAGCAAAAAAGGAAACAAAACTCTTTTTTCTCTCCATGCCTTACACGATAACATACACGTGATGAAATTATATACGTATTAGGAGAAAATTCAGAAATGAGGAATTTTACAGATAGCACTGGTCTTACAGTATGAAACAGTTTTGGCTGTTACTCTAAAAGAGTCAGCTATCAACTTGAGTCAGCTGTCCAGACTCATGAAGGGGAATAGTGGCAACAGTGGCTTGTGAAAGAAATGAATGAAAGAGCTTGATATGCTGAAAAGATAAGTAAGGGGATCATTTTTCTGGAGGGGTATAGGGAGGAGGGGTCTTGGTGTATTAATGCCTCATGTAACTTTACACAGATAGGGCTGGCTAAACACATACTTTGTTAGAGCCTTTATTAAGCCTTTAGAGGCTGTTAGAGCCTTTATTAGGTAATACGTACAATTAATTCCAATGTCATAGGAATAGCATTAAAAATTAAAGATCAATTATTTGCTTAAAAATTGTGGGGTTTTGTTGCTTGTTTTTTTTCTTAGAACTGTTACCCACTGAAAGGAGCTTGAATGGAATATTGAAAGGTAAAAAAAAATTACAGTCTGCTTGCTTTTGGAAGCTTAACATCAAACTGTGTACTTTTTTCTGCATCTGCCTTTTTAAGTGAGCTATTTTGTTTTCAAATTCTTTGTCAAACAAGCCCATTCTTCCCAGCCAGTGCAGCTGAGGCCTCTCTCTACAAATATGTTTAACTCCACGATCTGTGCAAATTTTATTGCTAATAATCAAATCACATTTCATGAGTCCAACCAGTCCTAGTATAAACCTGATTTTCATGGCCTCTCTGCTTTACCTGTTCCATTTCACACGTATAAACTCAGTCCCCTCATAATTTTAAAGTATTCATTATTTTAAAGTGCAGTTGTTGCTAACCCCTGTGCTCAGCAGTTCTTACACTGTTCCATTTGAAGGGAAGCCAAACTTTTGAGTATGTGTAGCTTTTGAAAAGAGGAGAAATATTCCAACACACCTGAATGACACTTAATCTCTAATATTTAGAGGGAGACTAATTTTAAACTGTGTTTAATGTACAAAAACAAAGAATGTTTTCAACCTGAATACTTGTGATCTTTCTCACTCTTCGAAATTCCCCTTTTGTATACCAGTAACACCTACAAATGCTGTGCAGAAAACAGCAGATAGGGGTTGCACTCGGGACATTTGAAAGAGTAAAAACATCCTGCTAATTCCAAAGAGAATCTTCTCAGCAACATCTCTCTCTTGTGAAACTCCTGCAGCTTTATAGACTAGCTTGAGTTAACAACACCTGCCTGTTCAAGACCAGAGAGGAAGATGTGCCAGTGCGGAAAGATGCTGGCAGACAGTTCTGTTGTTTGCTTTTTAGGTTTCTCATTTTCACTATTAGGCTATGAATCTCTAGCAGCTTCGTACTCTTAAGTGATCATGAGGCCTAGCACTGCTGAATCAATTACAGTTACCCAGTCTCAAAGTAAAAGGCATAAATCTCATGATGGCTTCATTAAAGAAGGTGGTCTAATTACAGAATCACAATAGTTGAGGTTGGAAGACACCTAAATTGTGTATAGTCCAATGCCCCTGTTCAAGCAGGGTCAGCTAGAGCAGGTTGCCCAGTGCCATGTCTCCAAGAATGCAGACTCCCCAGTCACTCTTAACAACCTGTTCCAGCATTCAGACACCCTCACAGTAAAGTGTATTCTTATGCTTAAATGGAATTTAATGTGTTTCAGCTTGTGCCCATTGCCTATTGTCCTGTCACTGAGTACCACTGACAAGAGTCTGGCTATGCTCTGCTTAGAAAAATTGAAAGATACATTCCCGACCTTTTTGAAATGTAATTGTTTAATAGTACCTGGAAATGCTGTCTATCTCCAAAATGACATAAACGTGGGTAAGAAATGATGGGATAAACATTCTGTCATGATTACAGAAAGAAACTTCATGCTGACCATCCTCAGCACTACTTAGCAGTGCTGTAGTAAATCAACAACTGATGAAGAGTAGCATGAAAGATAGTTACCAGCAAGACAGTAATCTTTCTTGTGGCGAGGACAAAGGCACTCTCAGTGCAAGAACTGCAAGAAATGTGGTTAAAATGGGTGCATAATTCTTTGCTGTAGCGATTGTCTGGTAGGGAGGCAAGTGAAACTGGAAGAGTTTTAGAAATTATCTACTGTTGCAGTTATGCTTTGGCTATAACAGATGTCAGCAACCTGGGGAATGCTCTAATCCTTCCTACTCAGCAGTGACCCGGAAGACCAGGGTCACCCTCACCACCCTGCCCTAGGGTGCTGTAGTCACTACCCCCATTAAGACTGGCAGTTATAGGTGGTAAGCCATTGCATCCTGTTTCACTTATTTTATCCTTGCTGTCAGCCCTGTTTCTGGTCTTTCCTTACTGGCTGAGGAGCACAAAGAATTCAGAAGCCTAAAGAATCTCTCTCTGAAATTCTTTTACTCTGTGAAATGCTATGAAGACCTGTGTAATGCAGCTAAAGTGGCATTTAGTGATCTTGCTCTGACTAGTCTTAACTGAAAAGTACCCTTTTTATTCCAAGATGGTTTTATTATGCAACAAAGGTAAATTAAACAGCTGTGAGGTTTAAATGGTGCAAAACCTAAATACTTGATGCCACCCATAGTTCTGATACTTACATTCTGAAATGTAAGCCGTTAAAAAAACCTGGCAGCCTTCACAATCATAAAGCCACTGCGCAAAGAGCTTAAAAAAGATCTGCAATTTTATATGAACCCTTGCTTGTATCCAAGAATTATCAGATTTTTCTGTCAGGAAGCCCAGCTCTTTTTTTCTTTTTTCTTTTTTTTTTTTTTTTTTTTTTTACATGGAAAGGTCTGATTAGAAGTGATTTTTTTTTTATAATTTACTAAAAAAAGTATATAATCTTAACTTCATGAAAATAAGGATTGCCAACGCTATCTTAAAGAGTTCAGGAAGATACTGTGCAAGCTTCCCCCATGCAGTGCTGCCAATTGATTTCAGTTCTAGCTTGAAAAACACCTGCTATTTTAGCCTTGGGCCTCTCCTTCCACAGTATTTTTATGGCTTAGACAAATATATGCCACATTTAGAATCAAGTCCTCAAGTCCTCTTTTCTAGAAAGCACAACTTACATTGATGCTCATGAATCACAGTAGGGGAGGGCTGCAGAAGACTGTGGTTGGTTTTCAGTTGTCATTAATATTCACATGCGGACTCTCATGATCTTACAGTGTGATCTGGGTAGTGTGCAATTTCAAATTAAAGCTGAAAAAATAATGGTTATATCACTTTTACAAACCCTTCATACTTCAGAGCATGAAGGTCAAAACTCAAGGAATGCCTCGTAGTATTATCACCACTTACACGAATTAGAGACTTGTGTTCTTGTACTGCTTATTTAGGCTATTCTCTAGATGAAAGAGTTTGAATTATACAGTAGGATTGTAATGATGCACACAGAGCCTTCTAGATAGAAGTAACTGAAGCCCAACAGAGATTAGTCTTATTTTCATGTCCACGTTAGCTGCTGTGATTTGTTTCTCCCCACCCCTCAGTAACACTTCAGTAAGTGACTAATTCTATACATAACCATGCATGTATGAGATAGAGCGCCCACTTGTCTAATGCAAAGCATATGCGCCTAGAATAGGCTACAAATTCAGGTAGATATCTAAACCTTTTAGGCTGTTGAAGACAATGTAGTTGCTTTAATGTACAGTAAATGAGAGACTAAGACTGGGGCTACTAGAACTACCAACTATTCATTGATCTTGCATTATGGATATAGTGGCAAACTCCACAGTTGCTCAAAGTATAATTGCACATTAGCAGTTATAATGTTTGTGTCATAGATTAATGTTGACACCGTTGAAGCTCTTAGCAGAGTTGAGGCAGGGAAAGAATTCTTCTATCCTGGTGACGGCAGCAAAGCACCGCATTTAATACAGGCTTCTAGCTCCAAGAGATACAACAAGCATTATTCTGAACAAAATGCTTTTGGCAGACTTAACAATAAACCTTAGTGGCAATACGTTTGATGTGTGACATGCTCTTGCATTTAATATGCTGTGGGAAAAATGGCACCTCATAAAATTACGACTCATTCCTAGTACTTCACTAATATATGACTGAGTGAGACTTAACTTCGTATAGATGCAAAAGACTTGCTTAGCATGTAACACTTCAAAACGTGTTTTAGAAGTTGAAACTGAGGAATGGATGGACAAGGTAAGCTACTACCCTGCTTAAAAATCTCTGAAAGGTAATACAAATAGCTTCATGTTTTATAAAAGACCACAATGTTTGTTCTGTTCTCTCACAACAAAATGGGAATGGGTTAAGACTTGGTTAATGGTCCAGATTGGTCTCAGTCATGAAAAACACATTTCTTGCAGTAAGTATTTTCCAGTAATTGTCCCGTTGCTTATATTTTAAGATAAAATAGACATATGTGTGTTTATTATAACAGTTGTCTTTTGTATAAAAGTAATATCTGAAGCCCAGAAAGGGCATATCAGTCTGGCTGCAACTTACCCTTCCATCATGAGTGAAGACTTGAGTTACTTAATTACAGGCTTTCCACATTTTGAACACTACATGAGTTCTTTTCATAGTGTGTCTCTTTAGGAGCGCAGTTTAAGCACAATGTCAAGGAACATCAAGAGCAGGTTGCTCCCTAAGGGAAGTTGAGCTGGCAGCTGAGGGGTGACCACAGTGCAGACTAGGCAAGGACGTTACCAACAGGACACCAGATACAGGCAAGCAGAGTGGCAACAGCAACAGGCCCATATCAGTGGTCCAGTGGCCATCAGGCAAGACAGGGTCTTTGTAAGTTCTTGACGGGCTAACAGATACAGTTAAGAAAATTAAATCGTACAATACAGGAAATATGTCCCTGAGTATATTGCTTCAGAACTGTAAAATATTTTTGCTCATTGCCTCATCTGTTTAATTTTTACTTTCATTGGCTTTTACAAATGTATTTAGCCTTGTGAATTGTTCTGGGATGGAATTTGTGTACAGTATTTATTCTGTTATACTGATTTATGCTCAGTGAGTGGGATCTTTTATTTTACAAAATTAAACTATAACATTATGGTATTCTTAATGTAGTATCTCTAAAGAAACAACTCCTTTTAATCTTCACAAAATACATACATAATGCCCATAGGAATAATTCATAAAAATAAATCACATTGACACATTCCATGGTATCTTGAAAGGCCCTGCAGGGTGACAGTGGCAGCAGCCACTTTTATTTAGCATGTGTCTATTCCCCCAAAAGCTTTCTGTCCTAGTTTTAATTTGGCTTTACATCATGCTAAACAAATTGTTTTCATTTTTTTCTGCATTTGGGAGACTATCTGATATTTCATTGCTAACCTTTCCAAAGACTGACGGTAGGTCGGAGGCATCATCATCGTTCTATCCTCTATGAGAAAGTTCTATATACCTATAGCAGTTTTTCATGTGCAATTTCTCTGCTGGCATGAGGGCTTATAAGAAATGTTAAACTAACTAGTATTAAAAAATCATAGGAGCATAGGGTAGTTCATGTTGGAAGGCACTTCACAAGGTTGACAAACCAAAAGATACATGGGGATGATTATCTATCCTAGGTACAGCAGAGCTAAGTCAGACAAAGGAGGTGGCACTGAGCAGGTCGCAAGACCATTATCATGGATATCATGATATAAAGGTAACAGTTCTGGTATTCTTTTGTGTCTTGGCAGTCAGAATTGCTTACATACCAAAGTACCACTGTTTATTATTAACTGTCAGCCTGAAAAGCAATCACAAAGGAAACTTGTCTTGTCTCAAGAAAGCTTTTACAGGCTTCTTAAAACTGTGGTCTTATCAATCAAAATAAAGTCTCTCCTATGGAAAATAAAAGCTGGAGACCTCTTTTTCAGAGTTAAGCTTTAACTATTCTGTGGCCTTCCTCCCAGACTTGCATCTATGCTACATATTATGGTTCTGGACCTCTTAACCCTCTACTGTCCTGTTTGGGTATTGTGTATCCTGTAATGGAGAGGTGAAAAATGAGTTCTGAATATGTGAAATTCAGGTAAGTAATAACTCACAGTAAACATCTATAATGTTTCGTTTTATTTATAAGCTACAAATGGCAAGTAGCTGTAAAATTTACTGTAAAGGAATTTTTCTCTTTCTTTGGAGTTGTCCAAGAAATAGCCTTGTCGCACAGACAAAGAGGTAAACAACTTTTATTTTTAGGTATACATACCTCATGCTATTTTACCATTCCAGCTTAAACACCATAAATGCGATATACACGTACACAGCTGCAGCATAAAACCAAAAATACTCAACAAACAACACCTCTCCCCAGCAAGCAGGTCTCACTTAACTGATATTCTAATAATTCCTCTTTTGTTATTTGATTTAGGAAGAGTTTAAAGGCTATATTGATATTGAGTTGCAACATATGTTTTGCAGTGTTTTTAAAATATCAGGTAGAAGGTGTAACCATAGAAACTGTTTCCTATTGAAATTACATATTTTAAAACATGCTCAGAGAAACAGAGAAATTGGGTGAGTGGAAATTTACATAGAAAAATGCAAGTTAAATGTGTGGCTTCTGTATACAGCTGCTAGGAAATGCAGGCCATATATTCTAGTAATACTTTTAGAGGCAGTAATTTTAAATTTCTCATAGAATTTGAAAGTATATTTAAAGAAGTTGTAGGACAGTGTGTCTTTAAATCTTTGGGTATGAAATAGCAATAATGAGGGTTTTTTCTAGATTAACATTATTAGCTTTTTAAAATGAAGGTAATATATCCCTAATGGTAACTTCTCTAAATTACCTTTTTCTATGTACATCTATCCTACAATCCAAAATTAAAATACAGTCATAGAGATATGCAGAATGTTACCCACTCCTAGTTTTAAATGTTAAATTACTTAAAACCTTTTTTTACTATGTGTTTCATTTGAAGATCTTACAGTTTAGTTCTTTTTGGAAGAACTTTTAAGAGAGCCTTTTAAGAGAGGTTATTGTCTACTCTTATTTTAGATATGAGGTAACTGAGATAAAGAAAATTAAACTGACCTATACAGAGTGACTTGATTATTTGCAGAGTTGAAAGACCAGAGAGAAAATCATAGCTCCACTGAAGAGAAACCTAAAACTTTGAGATGGTTCAGGAGAACAAGATTCTGCTGCAAGTCCTCTATTTGTCTTGTTAAAATGTTTTCCCTAATGTTAAAAGTAAGAACAGGGTTTGTAATATTACAGGGTTTGTAATATTTAAAGCTAAGAAGTGGAAGACAGCATTCAAACTTATTTGTTCAACAGTAGCCTTTCAGAAACTTGAACTGAGTCTGACAAAGAAAAAAATTTGCAAACTGTGCCATAATTCTTGCCTGCAAGAGATAAAAGTATGCTCTGAACTTCAGCTTCGGCTCGGCAACCCCTCAATTTTCAGTTCTGAGCCAGGACCCTGATGGCAATGCAGCTGCTCAGGTCTCTAATAACCATCACTTCAATCACCGTCAACAATGAGTGTAAACTTTGGAACTGCCTTGAGCTATACAACTAATCTGAATTTTTTGTGCAGTTTGAAAAAGAGGAGATTAATACAAAATAATTTTAGAAAGAAAACTCTCTTGACTTTGAAATCACCATTTTTCTTATGGAACTTAATGAAAAATTTCCACATGCAATATGAATTATTTTGACAGGCTGTGACATTTGTGCTGGAGATATTACTGAAGGGACACTGGACAGGCTATACTTTGGTTCTCCTTTGAAGCTAGTAGTTTCATTTCCACTGACTTAAACCAGAACAATATTATGGCAAGTGCTTTCTGTAACTGCTTTTATTTTGGTTTAGCTTTACGGAAGATATGTTTATGCAATTTAGTTCATCTCTTTGTCTTCCTAATAGCTTGTCAATGTATTTTCCAATTTTAATCCGATTTAACAGAGGGTACTTGTCTCAAAGATCATAGAATGTGTTTGGCTGGAAGCTCATCTATGTCCAAGCAGACTGCCACAGGCAGGGACACCTTCCACTAAGACCAAGCACTCAAAGCCCCATCCAGCCTGGCCTTGAACAGGGATGGGGCAGCCACAGCTTTCTCTGGGCAACCTGTTCCAGTGCCTCATCACCCTCATAGTTAATTTTTTTTTCCTAATGTCTAATCTAAATCTCCCCTCTTTCACTTTAAAGCCACCCCCCTGTCCTATCTCTACATACCCTTGTAAGAAGTCCGTCTCCAGAGTTCTTGTATGCCTTCTTTAGGTATTGGAAGGCTGCTTCAAAGTCTTCCCGGGGCCTTTTCTTCTCCAAGCTGAAACAACCCCAGCTCTCTCAGCCTGTTTTCACAGGAGAGGTGCTCCAGCCCACTAATCATCTTTGTGGTCTCCTCTGGACTCACTCCAGCAGCTCCACTTCCCTCTTGTGTTTGGGGCCCCAGAGCTGAACGCAGGACTGCAGGTGGGGTCTCATGAGAGCTGAGTAGAGGGGCAGGATCACCTCCCTGGAGCTGCTGGTCACACTTCTTCTGATGCAGCGCAGGACATGGTTGGTTTCTGGGCTGTAAGCTCACACTGCTGGGTAAGGTTGAGCTTCTCATCAACCAACGCTCCCAAGTCCTTCTCCTCAGGGTTGCTCTCAATCCATTCTCCACCCAGCCCGTAGCTGTGGTTGGCATTGCACCAGCCCATGTGCAGGACCTGGGCCTTGTTGAACTTCATGAGGTTCACATAAAAGATACTAAATCCCTAAATTCTACATAGAGTCCTACTAAGGCAAATGTAAAAAGAGATTGATCTTTAACCATTCTCCTTGTTCTGCCCAGCAACCTAGAGGCAACAACTTGCATATAATAGCAAACTAATCATAAAACCCTGGGCTAATCACAGTATGTTCCATGTTGTAAAACCTTAATTTTACAACTAGAGATAAGGTGATGTGGAGAATGTAAAATGACTGACTAAAATCTCAGATTTTGCCAGAAATCAAACTTGGCTGTTGAGACTTCAATGGCAATATATTTAGCCTGTATTTGATGGAGAATAAATACAAGTCTTCTCCCTCAAGACTTGGATCTCCTTTACTGACCTCCAGACAGCTGCCCTAATGGAATGTGTTTGCCTCGTTGACAGTATTAAAAACTTTCATTACTTGCTGACTCTTGTTTTCCTGATCTCTACAAGTAAAGCTGCTGAGTAGTTAGAATAGTTCAACACGAACCATGGAAATTCATAAAGGATAAGCCCTCCATAGCTGTTAAGAACAATAATCAAATGCAACTTCTTGCTAGAGAAATTCTTAATTTTCTCATTGGCAGAAGCGGGAATATGCCAGATACAGGATGACTCTGCTCATGCCTGGTTCTTACATATTTCCCTGAGCATCCTGTACTGGCTGATGATTATTCCTTCTCATTACCCTGGAAACAATGCAATTCCAGGAAGGGGCACAGGGCCAAACTCATCTCCACTCTCCAGTATCCCACTGAATAGCCACTACATTGAGAACGTGTGAGAGGTTAAACTGAAGAAAATGCATACTGTACTGGGTTGTTATTTTGGAGAAAGCCTACTGGGCTAGGTGGACCTTTGGTCTTAGCAGTGTGGCCTTTTGTATGTTCTCCGTTCTTATAAGCTGTTGAAACTTGATTAAAGGTCATATTTTACTCAGAAGCCTCCGACATATGCCAGCTCTCCAGGATCTGCAGCAAGGGTAGGATTACCTGTGATTTATGATGGCTTTGGAAGTTATAACTAGTGCTGTACATGCACCAAAGAACTGAAAGCATAGATATGCTGTTTAGAAAGTAATCTACTCCCCCCCAAAAGAAAGATAAAACTAATAATACCAAAAAAAAAATCACATTCTTTGAAACATACTTTAGCTTTAGACTTAAGACAGTGTGGAGCTACCTATATGGTACATGGTGCCTACTTGGTGCTACATGGTATAACATGCACAATTTCCTATGTTAGTTTCTAGTTTGAGTGCAAACTCATAAAATTCTGCAGTACTGTTCTGTAGCATCTGGAAACTTTGTAGTTGCCATGAGTATCTGCATGTGACAATGTCAAAACCATAGCAATGCATAAGACGTCTCATACCTACATATGATAAAAGAGGGGCTCAGATGAGATAATGCAAACTAGTTGAACCCATCAAAAGCATGGGTGTCATTGCTGAAGTCATCTGGCCTTGAATATTTGCATGTCTGTCATGGGAACAGCTTTATGGTCAAAAAAGCAATAACCTATGCGCAGTAATCCTGTCTCATTATTTATTATTTCTGAATCTGTTGTTTGTGGGTCTGCTGTTTTGGGTTTTTTTTCTACTCTGGGACAGAGAAACAGTGTTTTCTGGATCTTGGTTAATCAACTATCTTCAACAACTGAGTTCATTCCCACAGATTTTACTATGGTAAGAGCCATATAAGGGCAGAATGGAGGGGGATGGATAGACACAAGATGTGTTTTGTGGAGCTCAGTCTTTAAAGATTCATGTAAAAAGAACATTAAATGTCAGTCAGTAGTTGACTCTGAACAGAACACTTGCAAGACTGTCCTTAATTTCTAACAGAAATACTTATATTAATTAGAATGAACCCATAAATGGAGAGTACCCACAATGGTATTCCCAAATAAAAATTCATTTGATGTGCTCTGCAGATATTATTGGACAAAATAATCATGATAATATGAGGAGATACTTGTGTATTCAGTTTTCTTAATACAGGTGTCTACCTAAGATGAGGCTGCAGCAGTCTTCAAAATAGAACTTAAAACTTTAAGATTTCTTTTTTTGCTAAAACCTTAAAAAAAGGGCAAAACCCCCCAAAAAGCCCTAAAGCAGAGAACAATACTAACACCCATGTATTATCACTCCACTACCTTAAAAATTTAAACTGTTTTCAGTGTAATTTAAAGTGTAGTTTCATATATGCTTGGTATAGAGTTCCTACTGTTCTTCAAGGCTGTGATTTTTCTCTGTAAATTTGGTCTTCTCTGTTATCTCCTTGTTCCCCAAGATGCATCATCTGATGGTCCATTAGTTGTGTGAGGGACAGAACCTGTTCCCTTCAGCGCCAAGGAGGGAATTAGCGTTCAGTGGGAATCTCATGCATGAGAGAGAGGCCCATCTGGGACCGGCTGATGAATGGCTGTAGTCAGACTAGTCAGACTTCAGTTACATTCTTTCAAGCAGTTTTAGAAAGGAAAACATTACCTGCAGGTTACACGGCTTTTGGTAACATTAAAGCAATTATTTCCTGGCTCCTGTGAAACTTCGGTGATGGGGAAGCATTCAGAAAGATCTGTGTAAAACAGATTGCTGGTTCTAGCTCCCGGTGACAGGCAGAATACCAGAAATTGTTCTGCTAGAAGGGAGACTAGCTGAAGTTAACTTCTCCTGGCTTTGCATCCTGATCCGGGGTCTTTGGTTGCTGACGAGAATTGCCCTCGACTAGTCTTCAGTAGGTGCACCAACAGGGCCTCTTTTTTTCCTGCTTTAATCCCTGTTTCCATTAAATGCATGTGAATGTGATCTCTTTGTTTTCCTTGGTTGAAAGTAGCAGATAAGTTTATGATTTATTAAGGAAATGCATCCAGCCACATGAACACAGTGCAGCTGTCTGCAAGTGATTTCCCTAGGAAGTTAGACTAAAAAATGGTGATGCTCCTGCTCTATCCTCTCTGCACATTAGCACCATTCTAACTGTCTAGCCAAAGTCTGTGTGAGACACCTTTTTAGTGAGAGATGCTTTGCCCCAGTTGCTTTCAGCAGGGATCCTTATCCTAGGGCTATGTCGCAACTGCTCACATTGAGCTGCATGATGCAGTCGATCATAAAAATTTGTAGCGAAGGGCATATAGTTTACATAGGAAACATAAAACTTGGTATTAAGTTTTCTCAGTGAAAATAACTCCATTTTATAGTCTCAGTTATGTGATTCTTTCTTGCAATCCATGTCTTCCGAATTTATAAATGAGTTTTCTTAAAAGTACTGAAGCGTGGTGCAGCAGCACAGCACTAGCACTGGGTTTGCCAGCAGTCTGTCCCTGCACACTGGCTCCTTCCCGCACGCTTCACCTCCACACCGAGGGCTCCAGGGAGATCTATCAGCTTTTGATTTAATGAATGCTTTACCTCGGAGTATGTTTAGGTGTTTATTTAAATTAAGCTGTATCTCATACTGTTGTTTTTTTTTTGTCACCTTTGAAGAGACTATAGATTAATTTTATTAAGCTAGTGTTAATCTCCTGTGATTACGTATTTCAGTAGCAAGGTCCTGCAAAAGCAACAAAGCATGTGGCTTTTAGATTGAATTTAATTGTTTTCAGTTAACTTTAAAAAGGTGGGCTTAAACATTGCAAGTACCCAAACCACCTACTGTGTGAATTTAAAGTCACTTTTGGATTTAAACTATTTACTTTGCAGCTGGCGATGTTCATTTGTAGCACTAAGGCAGGACGGTGAGCGGTGCTCCAAGGCGCACACTGCCTTCGAGCCACGCTGCGCTCCTATGGCGACCTCGTGCTCGGGCCAGGCTGCGGGCAGCCGGTCGGGGGGCAGGACGGGAGCACGGAGACCGGGCTTCCCCTCCGCCAGAACGAGCCGCTCGGGAGCGCCGCCGGTGCCGGGACAGGAGGCGGCTCCCGCAAGGCCCTCGCTGCGCCCTGGGACGGCTGAGCCCGCTGCAAGGGCTCCCGCCCGGCTTCCGGGCCTCAGCGGGGGGCCCAGCGCCCCGCTCCCCCGGAGCGCGTAGCGGGCGCCGGGAAGCGGTCAGCCGCCCGCCCCGCGAGCCCGGGGCGAGGAGCGGCCCCCCAGCCCCACCCCCTTCGCCACCGCCCCCCTCCCTCGCTCGGCACCGCCGGCCGGCGGAAGGACAAATAGTCCTCCGCATTGTTCGGCCAGCGGGACTTCGGGCTGCCGCGGCGGGCAGCGGGGCCGTGATCGGCCGCAGGGTGCGGGGTGCCGGTGCCGCTGAGGGGTGGCGTTGCGAGCGCGGAGCAGAGCTGGGCGGCGGGGGTGCATTGGTGGCCGCGGCCAACTTCGATCCCGCGCCTCGCCCTCCCCGCGGCGGCCGGCCCGGGGCAGCGAGACGCGGCCCGTCCGGGGCGGTGCTGGGGGCGGGCCATGGTCTGTGCGCCCCGAGGGGCTGCCGCGTCGCCCGCTGGCATCCGCCGTCGGGCCGGAGCGGCTCCGCCCGGGGCACTCGCGGGCGGGGCGCAACTTTGCGTTCCGCCCCGCAGCCCGTACCCCGCTGCCCGCTGAGCGGCCCGGAGGGCTGCGTCGCCGTCTCGGCCGCGGGAGGCCCCTCTGTGCAAGGGCCCGATCCTGCTGCGTGGACGGGAGGGGCCCCCCCACCGCGATCTCTTTTAGTCGCCCACCCTTTCCCCCAGTCAGCTTTCTTATATTGTAAGAATTCCTTCGGTGAAGATCGTCCCTTACGGCGAGCTGAAGCCTTCACCCATTTCCTGCCTGTCCAGAAGTACTCGACGAGTATTTTGTCAGCAGGAACAAGCTAAGTGTAACTGTCAGTGCCCCCACAGAAACAGGTTTTAATCTCACGGCAGTCAACCTGTGTGCTCTTTCTGGTCACCTCACATGAGTAATTCCGTTTGTGAGAGGTTCCACCACTACAGCCTCCTACAAATGTTCTAAATCTCTTCCATTGTAGAATATGTTACATAATATGTATGTTATATAATTTTAATTACTGTGATGTAAATATAGCAGGCAGCAAGTGAGGCCGCAAATTCAGTTATCTGTAAGATGGGCTGTACTGATAACAGCATCACTGTGCAGTCATGAGGCTCGGTCATAGGAACAGAGCTGTAAGATCGTTTGTAGGATACTTTTACAAAGTCTGCTTAGGAAGGAAGAACTGCAGGAAAATCATGGTACCTCCCCGAAAGCTTCACCCAGAAGTTTCCTGCATGACAACAGAAATCTTTTAGTTAGTTCTTACTGGCTTGAGTCGGATTCTAGGTGACCCCAGGAACAGGTCGGTGAGAAAATGGAATAGCTTTGCCCATGCTAGTTGCAGGAAACAAAATTGTGTTCTCCTTATTGTGGACTCCAAATGAGCATGGCTGTCGGTACTGGGAAGTCTGCTGGAAGCAATAGAAAGGATTCAGTGGTTTAAGTGAGGGTGGAAATTTGTCCAAGCAAACAAACAAACAAAAAAATAGAGCAGGAAAGGAGGTCTGCTGGCTTTTCTCCAGGACTATCCATTTGCTGAGCAATAGCATTTATGAAGGATAAACTGCGGGCTGTGGATGCAGGCTGAGCACAAATGTGTTGATTTAAAGGAGCCATTCCAGTGCAAACTCCATCCTGGGTCAAATATTCTGTCGGGGAACACCCCTGGAGCTTGTGCAGTTTGGGTGGTGCTGGTGAATTAATTCAGTGTGTGTAAATTTAAGAATAAATAAACCAAAAGGAGACATGCAAGCTTAATGATTTTATTCACACAGGCATGATACATTAAATAGTAATACGGAATACATTTTCTCACATCCCTGAATGCACAACAGCTGTCTGCTGTATCAGATATTTTTCCTTTAAGGAGTGGGTGGAAAGCAATTCACGAAGGCTGTGGAAACAGCATCTGAGTGTGATTATTTTCAGGGGGTTGTGCTCAAGTGATTTGGTTTTTATATTCCTCTTAATTTTTTTATGTCCCGTATGTAATTTCTAATTTTCATGGTCACGTTGAAGCTTGCGGAAGAATTTTGCCATCACCATCTGGCAACTAGCAATTCCCTGATTGCTCTGGTTGGTAGCTGACCATCTTGCTGTTAGTAGATCAGTTGTCAGGGCTGTTGCTGTAAAGATTTACCGTTGAATCAGTGTCTGGAGTTCAGAGATGACTTTGTGTGCATGGGTTTACTTGCACTGCTCCATGAGAGACATAAGACTTGTCTAAGGAAAGGGTGTTTATCTACAAGATGAATAAATTCATTTACATTGATAGAAAATTCACTGATGATAATATGATGGGGAAAGCATTGTCAGGAATTCAGCCCGGGTTGCTGGAGTCTTTGCTCACAAAATCACTAGCAAAATGATCGGTGCTTATGACTGCTCCTATCTTCCTGTGCTATCCGTTTGATCTGCAGCTCCCTAGGGAGTGAAGACCTATTTTTATAGAAGTGAAAGAAAAAAGGGTGTAACAGTTGCAGAAGACAGTAGCATTTCAGCCTTTTTATGTAACGTACAAGGAAGGTGTCGTTGTGGCACAGCAAAGCTGGCTGCTTTTCATTGTTGTACGATGTGTGTAGTATGTTTGCTGCATTTGTGCATGTATAAGGAAGAACCATAACTAGGGATTGAAGCAGGAATGAAGCTGGAAGTGCTTTTTTATTGCAAACGGAAAACTGTTGTAATTGTCTGAACCTAGTTTCAGATATCCAATTCTTCAATGTTTTAAAATGTTTATTTAAAAATTCCTACTCGGTCATATTTCTCATAAAGATTTCCAAATATTTTTTGGTTGTTTGGGTTTTTTTTTTTTTGTTTTTTGTTTTTTTCCTGTGTGTGGTTTTTTTTTTTTGGTTTTTTTTTTTTTGTGTGTTGCCCCTGTTTTCTGTTTCATTTCCTGTGTATGACGGTGACAGGATAAGGATTTACAATGCATGTATTTTTTTAACTCCTATCTTTGCAGTGAATAGGAATCATTTATAGAGTGGCAGAGATGAAAGGATACTTAGAAAATAGCAGCTTGAGAAAGGGATTGGGGAATCTGAGAATAGGTGAAAGACAATATTGCATGGACATGGAATATTATTCCTCCGTGTTTCAAGTGTACATGTTAATTTTGATCAGTTTTACATGAAAGGGGGTTAAAAACTGAATAGGTTGAGGTTTCGATACCTTACCAATGTGGCAGATGATGTTCAGTACCTGGGGAAGATTAGGTTAAATCTCTTTTTAGAATTTTATTGTAATGCAGGATGTGATACTTTCTGTTGTGATCTTTCACATCAGTTTCAGTCCACCAATCTACATGAGTTTCTTCTGAAATTTCTAAATTGGCCAACCCATTTCAGTTTGGCTTCCCAGAGTACTCTTCTTTAGGTCAGACTCATGGTACATTTTTGGCCAGAGAATACCTCCCCTGAGGCCTTGGATACTTGCTAAATTGTCTGGCGTAATTTTTGACAACTTCGTTTATGTTCTGATCATTTTTCTGCAGGTGCCTGGCAATTAAGTTTTTCAAAGAGGATGGTCAGCCCATAGAGATGTAATGAAGAAAAATGGCTGCTACATGGGACTTTTGGTAATGAGCATGTTTGCTGCCAGCATCTACATGAGAAAGTGACGCATCGTTGTGGACCAAATGGAACATCTTATGGTATTTTGTGTGTCTTTAAACCCTATGGCATGGATTATGAGGATATAGCATCTACCATGCAAAACTTGTGGCTGCAAACAGAAGCCTACAAATTTGGTCAGAGGGCAAATAAGAAGTATTGTATTTGAAATTAAGTTTTAATTTTGATACAGTTACACATCAGTACAAGTAATTGTAGCTTTAGTGCTTCCACCTTCTCCCTAGTCAGCCAGGCTTCTAATCAGTGCTTCCCAGGGTTGCAGCTGTCCTAATGGCACCGAGTACCAGTACTGGTTAAACAGTAACACTTCAAGAGAAATAGTATTTTCACGGTATATAAATAGGGGATCTTCCTTGTAACTGAAATATGTTAAAGGACACTCCTCATGAAATGTGTAATGATTTTTGTCACTGGGTGCTTTCCTCTATAAGTAACTGTATTACTTGTACATCAAAGGGAAAAAGTACATATTTGTGTCCCTCAGGGCACAGAGAATGGGAGTCATTGTGTTGATATTTTAATACAAATTGCTTCCTGCATTTCTTAGTGGTAAATATATGAATATTCATAGAATCGAGGCCAGATGATCATCCAGTACACAGCATATATGGGAGAAAAATGGAGGAGAACGTTTTAAGGCTCCAGAATCTCCAGTTTGTCTTTGCCTGGGGGTGGTAAGTTTGTTATCACCCTCCCCTTCCTCCGGAAGATGTCACAGTCGGGATCTGGGGGTTGGAAGGGACGGGTGTGAGGCTGGAGAGCTTTCTGTGCAGCCTGCTGCTTTCCAAACTTGGGGGGCTGCCAAGCTGCAGCCTGTGAGGGATGAATGCTCCTTACACAGTGTGCCTTTGCTCTCAGCGCTCACTGTCTCCCTGGAGCGTTTCAGGTTCTCCAGGATTTTAAGTACCGTTTCCCTCTGTCCTTGTGTTCTGTAAGTCCTCTCGCTCCCAAATAGCGATACGCCAGTCCCTGCCGAGATGGCTGTTTGTTAGTTCTGGCCGTCATAGGTAGCCCGGGTAGCCCGGGTCAGGAAAGAGCAGGCCCAGAGCTGGGCGGTGGCGAGTAGGTGCCGCCTGGGGGCTCTGCAGGCTGGGTCACCGTGCTCTGCCCGGGCTGCTGCGGAAGCGAGAGGATCTTCCTCAGGACAGCGGGTAGTGCTGCCCCGTGAGGAGGGCACCGAGTGGGGCCAAAGTAATTTGTCTCTAGCAGCGGCAAGACCCAGTAAGGTCTGCTCGCTGCTGGCTCCCGTTCCCGCACGGAGGCCCGCAGCATAGCCGGTTTGAGAGAAGTGCAGAGTTTGTTTGAATGTGTGTTCTTGCGCTAGCATACCTGTTCTTATGCTTTGACGCGTTAATGTTTTAATGGTCGGGATTTAGGAGGAAGCTGCTAATGAACGTTTAAAGCCTGATACAATTCATGCGCAATTTTATTTTGCAAAATGAGGCGGTACATGGGTGTATTCAAAGTATTTAGGCGTATTTTAGAGTATGTGGATTCGGGGTGAGCCGGATAACGTATTTCGGGGCACGGCCACTGCAGTCAGAGCTGCATGCCGAGGTTTGTGCCGGCGGGCTGGATGAGTGCGGGGCGGGTTTTGCGGGGGCCCGTTGCGGTGTCCCCGGGCGGGCCGGGGGCTGATGGGTCCCGCATTCCCCCGCGCCGCCGGCTCCTGCGCGGCGCTACGTGCGGCCCGCCGGCCCGGGCCGGGCCCCGCCGCCACCACCCTCCGCCCCCCGCTGCCGGGGCGGGGGCCGAGGCGGCTCCGAGAGGCGCCCGCGGGGTCACCGCCAGCGCGGCGGCGCCTCCCGCCCGGCCCCGGCCGGTAGCGACGCGGCGCGTCACGGGTTAAGTCCGCGGAGGCGCTGGGCGCGGAGGGATACGGAGCAGGAGCCGTGAGCGTGGTGCTGAGGCTCTGTAAGCAAAAAAATGTCTGCCTGAGGGAAACCCACAAGTTCCTTCAGCGGGGGGGGAGCGCGCGGCTCGCCACCTCCCACCCAGCCCGCGGCCTGCCCGCTGCCGCCTGCCGGCCCTGGTCACCGGAGCGCTCGGGGGGCAGCAGGTAACTGCGGGCGGCGAGGGGCCGGGAGAAGTTGGGAGAGAGCGGTGGGGGAGGGCAGCGGCGGCCGGGCGCTCGCCGGGGCAGAGGCGGCGGAGAGGGGCGCGGAGCCGCGGCCGGGAGGGAGCGGGGCCGCCCGGAAGGGGGGGGCCTGCGCGAGGGCGGCGGGAGGCGCGGCGGGGGAGACCCGAGGGGCGGCAGCAGCCGGGGCCGGGCGGAGTGCCGGGCGTGCGGCGAGCCGGGGTCTCGGCCGGCGCCGGGGCGGACCCCGAGCGAGCGGCGGCGGCGCCCGGCCCTGGGCAGCGGCGGGCCCCGGCGGGCGGCGTTCGGCGGGCGCGCTGCCGGCCGCGCGGCTCCGCGCACTCATAAAGGACCGCGGCGGCCGCGGCCGGGCCCCCGCGCCGGGGGCTCCGGAACTTGCCGCTGAGTGGGGCTGCGGCAGCGCCCCCGCGGCGCCCGCCGGGCAGAAGGCGCGGGCCCCGCTGCCCCTCCTCCTCCTCCTCCTTTCCCCCCCCCCCCCCCAGCCCCCCACCGCATCCCGCGGCGCGCGCGCACGCCCCCCGCCGCCCGCCCGCTGGTGGCGCGCGCCCCCGTCCGCGCGCCGCGTGTGCGCGTGCGGCGCGCGGGGGCGGCTCCCGGCCCGCCGCGGTCCCGCGCGGGGAGCGGCAGAGCCCGCGCGGCGCGGGGTGGCGGAGGGGGGGGCGGCCGGCGGCGGTGCCGGGCGGCGGGGAGGCCCCGGTTGTCAGCCCCATTGTTGCGCAGGCAGCGGGTCGCGGCGGCCGCGCGCGTTCCCGGGGAGCCGCTGCGCCGCGGCCGCTCGCTTGCTTTCGCTTGCCCGGGGGGAACCTCACTGCTGGCCGTGGCCCCGGCGCGGCGTTACTGCTCCTCGCTGGAGGGGGGGAGAGGTGGGATGGGCGAGACAAGGGGCTCCGAGTAAAGTTAGGGAAGAGTTGGCTGGTGCGGGGAGCGGCCGCGCGTCTCGCCGGGCAGCCCGGTGCAGCCAGGTTCCCCGGGGGTTCCCGGCGGCCCGTCCGCGCTGCGGCAGGTGTCCCGGCAGCGGGGGGCGGCAGCAGCCCCGAGGTGGCAGCGCTGCCCGCGCCTCTCTCCCTGTGCCCTAGGAGGTGAGTGGAAGAAGATGAATTCCCAGCAGCAGAGGATGGCCGCGATAGGAACTGACAAGGAGCTGAGCGACTTGCTGGACTTCAGCGCGGTAGGATATTCTGCGAGGTCTTCCATGGCTTCTGCGTGGTAACGCGAGCTGAGGAGTAGGGGCAGCAGCGCGCAGGGCTTGGCTGGGTCCGGCTCAGCTAAGTTGGACACCTGAACTTTGATGTAATGTCTAGACTTCCAGATTTAATACTGTAATACCAGCTGGGTTAATTGGTTTAACTGGCTAAAATCAGGCTGACCCAGTGATGGCATAATCGAATAATTAACATTCATTAAGCTGGTGTGTGGCATGGATACTTTAGCTTTTTTTTTTTTTTTTTTTCTTTTTAACCAAAAGTAAATGTAATACCCCTAAATAACAGAGGTTATTCATTGATAGCTTGGGCTTAGAAAATTTTAGGTATTTTCAGTGTGATAGTCCTAACTGATTTCAGAAAGGTGCTTCATTTATAAACATAATAGGAAGCTATTGCTTCTCAACAGCTGACTGTATCCAGTGACATTAGACTCACAGGTCTGTAAGATACGTATTTTGAGTAGCAAAATTTAAGCTCTATAGTAACTGTTAGAAACTTTCACAGTAGTAGTAGGTCTCCTTTTAATTTTTTAAAGTTTCTTAAAGTTGTTTAAAGAGACGTTAGTGGTATCAATAAATCGTAAGGAGTACTTTAGCTTATTGGTTTAATGGTCTAAGCATGCATCTTGTATTCTCTTCATTGTCTAACAGAAAAATGAATTGTTTCCTATTAACTTTTTTTTAAGTTTACATTGATAATTTAGAACTGACTTTCAAAGGCGATTTAAACACATCTTTTTTCTTGTTTTGCAGATGTTTTCCCCACCTGTTAATAGTGGGAAAACCAGACCAACTACACTAGGAAGCAGCCAGTTCAGTGGATCAGGTAGGATGCACTTGCTAGATACGAAAAGTTCATGTAACTAGGTCTTGATGCTTTAGCTTATTCTTTTTGTGCTTCAAGTATAGTAATCTTTCATTTGTACATATTCTCAGATTAGAGATGTGCTGCTTTGATCTAACACATTTTGTGAACCACAATTTCCCTCTATATGCCTTAGAGTACTTGTCCCACTACAGTGAAGTGTTAAATATCTATAGTCATACTGACATGCAAGTTGTCTGTTTATCCGTAATGTTAAAAGTGAAGGGCTGCTTTGGTTTTGTTTGTTTGATAAAATCAAGTCTACCTGTTCAGTTGAAGTATTTCCTATCCCCTGCATGAAAACAGAAAGCACAAGTAAAATGACAAAGAATTAAATACTCCCCGTTTGAAGGATATATTTAAAAATGCGGTTCTGAAGGAAAACGTAAGGCTAATACAATTCCCTAGTGCTGTGTAGTTCTCCAAATCTTGACAAATTCTCTCATGTTGACTGTTTATCGGTGCATCTTGAGAACAAGTAACTGTATTTACATGTTGCATGTACGTTATGCCTTGAGTGTCTTCTCATGAAGTCCACATAATGGCTCCTTTCAGAGACTTTTAAGTGAAGCCTCTAATAGGAAGTAAGTGCAGGTTTTGATATAATTTTTGGATTTATTACCACTTGCAGAAGAGAAACTAAGTAACTTTTAGATAATGTGTTTTCATGTGTGCTTATTTTGTGTGAATATAGTGAAGTGATATTTTTGTTTTTATGAATACAACAAAGTGATGCTTGTGATTTAGTTAATGAAAATAAACTTTAGAATGCCAGTAGAGGAGTGAAGTAATTGCTGGCAGTCGAGCAATAACGTCGCCTGTTTGCCTCTTACAGTGTCAGAGGTGTTACTTTGAGAGTCCGTATGAAACACCTGGCATCTTAGTGACACTTCAGAATTTTTGTTTTCAAAACTATCTGAAAACTTCTGAATTGTATATGTTTGCAGACTCTTCAGAGATTATCTTCAATGTTTAATTTAGTGAAAATAGGTCGCAAATGTTGTAATTGTAACATACTTGAAGAAGCATTTTACTTTTTCTCTCCTAAAACATGTAAGTGGTTTTGTCTTGCTCTTTCAAAGTATGTTAAATTGAAGTTATTTGCAGTGGTAAGACAGCAGGTCTGTATATGATGTAGTTAATTTTTTTTTTAATGCATATATTCAAGATATTTGTTTCTCAAAAGCTTGTTTTAGAAGACATTCAGGCAGCTAAAACCTACTCTGGGGACCACAACCTGATCATCTCATCCCCCTTTCCGCTTGCTTTTCCTGAATGAGTAGAATAATTTTCTGTTGAATAATCAAGATTTAATTTTGAGTTTAGCTCTTAAGTCAGTGTCAGGTAATGCGACTGGCCCTGCTTGTAGGTTACTTTTCCCTTCTTTGCTTGGACGACTCAGAAGAAGAGAGAATGTCAGAATACTTAGTATTTTGGGAGAAACAAGTGTTACTGACGCCTGGAAATTTCTTTACCATTATGGTATATCAGCACATAGATACCAATTATAAGCAACACACTGCAGCTGTCAAATGAGCTGCAAGGGTAGTTGAATGCCCCTTGGAAGAGATAATGGTTGTGGGTTTTAATTCAAAACATTTCTAGTTGCAGAGATTTGCTGGTTACTGGGATTATATGCCCCAGTTCTTGTAGTGTTATGACCGAAGTCTTGACCTAGGAGGATTACTCTGCAGGAATGAGAGGTGACGAACTTCTGTATCAGTTGTGTTCTGTGTCAGTGTTAAGTGTTGTAGAAAGACTATGTTAAGATCATTGACAATGTACAGGCATTTAATTTCTAGCAGTCTGATTTAATTATGATCTTGCTTTAATTTCAAGTGTTCTGTAACTTACAGGACCAACAATGTGTGATTTTTATTTTTTAACTTTTTTTTTACTTACTTGTTTTTTCCTTTTAACTGCTGGAGGCTACTTTTTAAGGGAAATTTGAGGAAGGGAGGTATTTATTTATTTCCTTGAGCTGTCTGGTACTGAAAGGCACAATGTGCACGGATTCTTAGAAAGCACTTCTTTAATTTTATTTGAATACAGAATGATGCTACCTCTTATGGGGACTTTCTGTGATTTTGATGGCAGTTGCAGAGATGCAGCTTGATTCAGAATCTGTCCAATTAAATTTGGTTGTTTTATTTTTCTAACGCCTTTACTAACACAGAATCGCAGAATGGGTTGGGTTGGAAGGGACCTTAGAGCTCATCTAGTTCTAACCACCTGCCAGGGGTGCAGACGCCTTCCAGTAGAGCAGGTTGCTCCAAGTCCCGTCCAGCCTGGCCTTGAACATTGTCAGGGATGGGGCAGCCACAGCTTCTCCGGGCAACCTGTGCCAGCGCCTCACCACACTCACAGTAAAGAATTTTCTCTTAATTAATGTATAATCTTAATCTTCCCTCTATCCGTTGAAAGTTATAACTGCTTGTCCCAAGCAAAGTGTTTTCCTTAGTTGGAAAAAGCATGTGTTTATTGTTTGTTATTACACAGTCCTCTTTTTCTCATCTGAACTTGAAACAAGCAAATCTGAAAACACCTTACCTGCCCTCTCTTTAACTGATCAGTGATTTGAGATGCAGCGTAATGGTCCCCGTTAAGAAGGTGAAGATCAATTGCTTGTTTGCATGGACTGCTTGTTTCTGGAAAGTCTGATTTTGAAGGCTGGAATGCTTGTGATGCGTTTTCCTTACTGTCTCCCAGTTTAAAAGGATAAATTAGTTGCTGTTCAGGAATGGTTAAGTTTGTTTGTTTTTTGGGTGTGGCTTTGTGAAGTGTTGGAGATACCAGGGTGTATGTTACTAATTTCGATCTGGTATATATCTGCTGTATTCTGTTGATTATGCTGTAAAAATATGGCTAATTGGATTGCATAAACAAAATGGCTAATATGACTGATATCTTTTGTAAGAAAATTCTGTCATGGGTTAACATGTGAACGTTGTGTTTTTATTAAAAGACAGCTAGAGTCTGCTGTCGGGCAGGCGCGCTGTCTACAGGTCAATCAGTTATGAATGAAAGGTACAGATGAAATAAGTGAACCAATCTGATACATCATAGTATCTTTTGACAGTCAGTAGTGTAAGCTGCTGATAAAGTCAGATAACCTGGTCAGACTATTGGTGAAAATAAACAGATTGGAGAAGTAACCTGAGATGTCAGTCAGGGAGTTAAGCCTCAGAATTATACCTTGTCATACCTGTTGTAATTACCTCTTGTTTGAAACAGAACTTCCCATTCTTTTTGCCTCCAAAACTTGTGAAGATAAGGCCATTTCTGTCTTGGAAATCATAGGAGGAGGTAAAGGCCAGTGATACACTCTATCAGGCATTTTTGCAGATTTGATTTAAAGTTTTCTGTGTTCATGCTATGGTTAATAGCAGTGTTTATGATTTATGGTGGAATTCTGTTTTGTTTTGCTTTTGTCAAAACCTCAAAATGTATGGCAGTGCAAACCTGAATGGTGACTGATTTCGCCAATACCCTTTATTTGTTACAGCAACTCCATTCAAATTCAGTCACAATATTCAGACACCTGCCATAGGCAATAACAGTTTAGTTTTCCCGTGGTTCTCAGTGCGATCTCAATTTAAATTTGAAACTTTTTAATCTCAGGTGTGGTACTCTAAAATAAAACCTTTTTTAAATTTTTCTGTTGCAAGTAACTTCTCAGATGTTAGAGAAGAAAACAGCTGAGAATTTTCATTAGAGCCTACTATCTTCAATTGTTGTGCACACATTTGTTTGTGCGCAGCTTTGTGCACAACATTGTGTACCCAGACATTCTTCATACTAGACCTTCATGCAAAAAACCTTATGAATGTATCTGTCTAGATACCCATTTGTATCACTTGGGTCCCTTTTAATGCAAATTTAGGAGACTGCCCTTTCCACCTTTCTTTACTAATGCACTGAGTTTGTAAGGAAGGATTGGAATTGCCTCTAATGAGTGGCTTCATGCAAAGATCATTTAAGTTGATAGCCTGCCATTAACATGAGTGTCCTTAAACTGGGGCCATGTGTCTTGAAACTGGACACAATGGCATTCTTTAGCAGGTCTATTAAGTTACCAGTGTTTCCAAAATTAGCACAACCTGACTTGGTTACTGTTTGTCAAGCCTGTAAACTCTTACTTCCTTTTAACTTTTGCATCAGCAGTTCCTTGTACAACAAGCAAACAAACAAAAAAAAACCCAACAAAAAAATCTTTGCAGAGTTACCTGGATGGGCAATGTTTTAAATGCTGCATTCGTTAACCCACTGCAAGGGTTGAAGAGAAAAGGCACTCTTAACTCTGACAGCCAAATCACAGCCTTGGAGAAAACTGCAGAAAGATGAGACTTATGTATGCAAATCAGTTCCCCTTGCCTTTCAAAAGACAGTATGTTTTCTTTCTTTCTCCCTGTGATTCTGAAGAAGAATCAATTCTGTGATACTATTCTACATGTGTTTCTGGTGCAGTCTTCTGTTGAGGTGTAGGAAATTCCTAATGCCTGCTCTTAATCCCTGAATCACACAGAATCCCAAGGGTTGGAAGGGACCTAAAAAGATCATCTAGTCCAACCCCCCTGCAAGAGCAGGGTAACCTACAGTACATCACACAGGAACTTGTCCAGGCGGGCCTTGAATATCTCCAGTGTAGGAGACTCCACAACCCCCCTGGGCAGCCTGTTCCAGTGCTCTGTCACTCTGAATGAAGGAGTTGATGAGAGGTCTCATGTAGTCGCTCGTACAGTCTGGTCCTACAGTATGTTAGGTCATGACAGACTCTTCTAAATAAAAAAATGTGGAAGGCCTGTGTTTCAGGATTTTGGTATGCATTTCTGGTTTTGTCATCCAAAATATGTTACTATCGTGTGTGTTTTAGTTTGCTGTTCAAAAGAAGATGAGCTTTTTGTGTGATAAATGCCAGAAATCTAGGGTGGCCTGTTGTAATAAACATTAGGTCATGCAGCTACCTGGTGCTTTTATTATTTTTATATTTAATTTTGTTCTTTAGCTCCATTACAAGTGAACCAGCAGACCTGGTAACCTGGTATTTCATCTTGGTCTGAGGGTTGGTAGATTCTGTCTTCTTCTGCAGATCATGGGAAGAGTTGTAGAAGCTTTGTGCTTGAAAGCAGTAAGGGCTGTAGCTTCTTTCCTCTTCAGTTGTTTGTAGGGGAGACCCACGGGTTACCCTTCAAGTGGGCCAAATGCAAGTGAAGTGAAGATTTCAGTCTGGTTCCTTCACCTATGGCATTTAGAAAACTAAAAAGGTGATACAGTGCAAGTAAATATGTGACTGCAAATCATCTGTTGGCAGCCTCTGTCTTACTATTGCTGTCCCTTTTTCTTCTCTTTTTCCCTTGTCTCTGAAAGGTAAATTATTAGACACTTGCTCCATGAACAGTCTTGAAAAGTACAGCACATAAAAGGGCTTGAGTAACTGCTTCCATATTTCTGTTTTAGAAAGGTGGGGGATAAAATGTTGGACAAACGGAGGGAACTGATAACCCAACTTTAAAGCAGACAGTTGCTCTCAATGCATTTATGCTCACAATGTGGATATTGAGGGTTTTATGCTTGGAAAAAAAAAGTTAAAAAGGCATTGTTCCTGGAACAGGTAGGTGTTCTGAATCCAGCTTGATGAGCAGATAAGTAGGTGTTTGTCCATCATTTGTTGCTGTTGGCTATGCTTTTGAAATGGCTGTTACCACTTAGGTGGTGATATGAACTTCATGCCAACTGGTCAGAAATTCCTTGCTGTATTCCAGGTAACTAATTTTGGGATTTTTAGTAGTGTTTGGTGTGTCTTCAGTTCAGAGATACACTTGCCACCATTAATAAAGCAAACTAACTTAAGCTGTATTGGCATACAGAACCTTCTTTTGAAAAGGTAATCCTGTGTTTCCAGCAGTTAATTTTCCCTGGATGAGAGCTGCGATGTATTTACAAGCACAGGGTCTAACCTCCAATCCCCATATAAAACATTACTGTCTCGCAACCAAGGAAGATCTTTGCAATGTTGTTTCTGTGTGGCTTCAGAAGGTCTGGCTGAGGTCGTGGTAGTGCCATGTCCTTTCCTGATGTGGAACTACCTGGGATGGAGCACCTCCCACCATCGCCCTTCACCCCAGCCAGTAGCTATTCGATCTGTCAAATTTTTCTGATGTACTGTGAGTGCTGAGGAATGTCCACATGCTTTGGAGAGGGGTCTTAATGGCATGTGGGAAGGAAGGAATATGATTTGAAATTGCCTGTTGCTGTATTTTGGGGTTTACCTGTAGAGAAGTGTTGATATGAATGTCAACACAAGGACTAAAGGTTGGAGTAAAATGGAGGAGGAATCCTGGAGAGAGACTGAGGAGAAATTACATGTTATCTGAGGAATTAATTTTCTGTAAAGACAGGTATAAATGAGGTTCTTAGGTATTTGTGTGTCTTTTAATGGCAGCTGGGGTTGTACTCAGTCCCTTAATTACCATAGAACTTCTGTTAAGTCTGTAGCTTGTGCTAAGGTTTGGGGTTATTTGATTTTATTTGTTTGCGATCTCTTTTTTGGTCTTTGGCAAGGGAATTTCATGTTAAAACGTGTCATTCATATGTACGTGCCAGAGTTCCCCTTCCCCCTATTTCTTTACAGCTGTCACATATAGAGGACTTGACCCCTTAGTCATTTTGCTGTCAAGTGGGTATAACAGCTGTTTTGTCCCAGATAATTTGCTTTATCTATAGTTCAGTCTATAGATACTGTTATATGAATTTCTGTTGATCTACTGTATACTGTACTATAAACTTAGTAAGCTGTATTTTCTTTAAGTTGCTAAAGGTATGGTGTCATTTTCATGGTTGAAAATCGTGTATTTATTTATGATCAGGGAATATTGAAGGCAGTAATGTAAAACCATATCAATAAAAGTGGAGTTTGTGGAGGCTAATTTTAAAATGGAAAGATGTGCACGAACTCAAGTAGTTTACTAGATTTCCTTGCGCTGACTTCTCTTGACTGCAGAGGTGCATGCAGTTCCTTTTTTGGATACTCTAATGTTTAGTGATTATGTTTTTGGGGAATAGCACTGAGCATTTTTAGAAGCTTTGTAGTATTTCTGAAATTACTTACACAACCAGAGTTGTGATTTATGTGATGTAATAAGTATGTTTTCTATCTTAAATTCCCTTAAATATAGTTTATCGTATTTGAAAAACCAGATTCAATAAATGACTTCATTGACTAAAGCATGTTCTCTAAAAAGCTTTTTTCAGAGGCATTGTCTAATTTAATGTGTTAGTACTTCTTCAGAAGTATATAGCAACACTTAAATTAGTTTTGTATGCTCTCCTGTGAGGAAGTCACTAGGTTTAAGTAGTAAATAAAGAAATATGAAAAGGCACTGTTTTCTTCTGTATGTGAATAATTTGTTGAAGATTGTTACTGAGTACTCATAATTAGTTTTAAATTGTATATACATCTTAATCACTTGTTTGGTTACTCAGCACTGTAAGAAAAAGGGGAAAGTAGTACTTCAGTACAACATTACAATTCTAAGGACAGGAAATGTATTTTAAATATCTACATTTTTTTTATTACTTTTTGATTTTTTTCTTCTGTCTTTGGTAGTGATGGCCACGCTTCAATTTGTTACTTTTTTTTATTAATATGGAAGTCTAGAAGGTCCTCAGTTCTATTGTATACTCAACCTGATGATTTCGAAGTAATTGTGGGCTTTTTAGTTACTGCAATCCATTATTTCCTAGTGGTTGTAGGGGCAAAGGGTTTTTTTTGGTGTTTTTTTTTCTTATTATGACTCTAAGATGAGCTAATGATAATGTTTTTTAATGTCTTGAATGGATGCCTTGTTTTTTCATTTGTGAAACAAAGCTGTGTTTGTAAACACAACATTCTAAAACATAAAGGACATACTTTTTTGGTGAAGATGTTAACTGAATACCAAGAATGATCAGAAAGAGTAGCTTTTGTTATATTTAATAATACCTCACTGTCTTCAGAGGATAATCAGGCTAAAATGTACCCAATCATTCTTTAGGACTTTGTTGGATTCTTCTTGTGTGCTAGGGTTGAATTTTTTTTTTTTTTCTAAAGAAGGAGCTGATATTGCTTAAAATTAAATAAACTTTATGTTCTTGCCGATATAATGTGGAAAAATCTTTCTTGATCACATCAGAATAATTGTTGCTGGTGTTTTAAAGTGGTACATGGAATGGGGGGTGGAAGAAGAAGAAACTTAAGAGTTTACAGCCCTGTTTAGTAGGGTAATGCTCTCTACAAATGCCAACAAAACTTTAGCATAACATTAAGTAAGGTTTGTCATGGATGGGGAAAATTGTGCGCTTCCACATTTGCACCATGGAAAACTTAAAGCCCAGCTCATGCTATAGAACTGCACTTAAAAAAGAAGGTAAAAAGTGTACATTTCTGGTCTTAGTTTCTCTTTATTGTTAAGTGGAAAATAGGTAGATTTTTTTTTTCTTACATTCAGCTGACAACTTTGAATTAATTGTTTTCCCTGCAGTAAATTTAGTTTATTGCAGTTGACCTGCTTTCTTCCTGATTTCTTGCGCCTGATCTTCTACAGGGATTGCTTATGTTGTGTTGTTTTAGGTTTTTCTGTGGGCATGGAAGGTATTTGTTATGCTTTTCAAGTCTGCTTTTTGGTATTGCAGACTTTATTTTTTCTGCCACAGAAGCGGTGGTATCTCCATGGCTTTATCAGGTTGTTAGTTACGTGGAGTTACAGTAATAAGTTGAACCTCTTGCTTTTGCTGTTTTGCTTTCCTTTGCATGAACAAAACTGCAGGAAATGTTTGGTTTGTGCCTCGTCTCTGAAAGAGCTCTGTGCTGCTGTCTTCTGTGGTAATACAGAGAAACTTAAGTTAGGCTGGGTTAGAGTTTTATTTGTGAAAATTACATTTTGTGAAATGATTTGTGAAAATTACATTTTAGACAGCATATTTTTTTTCTCTTTTAAAATATAAATAGGCAGAACGAATTGTTAGAAAAGCATAACTAGGAAACAAAATCCAAATTTGGTCATTCCTAATTGTATAGGTTTTGCAGGGAAAATACCAAGAACTATCAGACCATGATTGTGTATGTTCTGTGTGTTAAATGAGTTGAGCTTAAACCAGAGTTTACCTGTAATTCATTGTAAGCAAGAACTTGGCCTGGTGTCTGTATTTATTCTGCTAAGAGTATGACAAAAATATATTGCTAATTTTAATATCATTATCTTTGGGGAGTGAATTGATTTATAGTCCTTCTGTCTTCTTCCATGTTCAGGTCTTACAGACAAAATCTTTAGTGCACTTGTGTGGTTCCAAATTGTACCTGAAATAAAACGAGAATGCACATTGCTGTTTTTTGTATGTACTATCTGCGCTTTTTTAACATCTATCTGAAAGTCCAAAATAAACTGGTTTTGGTTTTTGGTGTGTGGTTTGGTTTTGGGTGGTGGCTTTTTTTTTTTTTTTTTACTTGAATTAGGTGATAAGAAGGGAACCAGACAGAAGAAGATGTAGTAAAACATAAACTTGAGTGTGATTTATGCCTATTAGCCTATAATGTGTTGAGAAAAATGTAGAGTTTAATTTGAAATAACATTGCTTTGTGAACTTGGTTTCTCTAGTTCTGCTTGAAGCCTGAAAGATGCAGATAAATCCATGATGAAGTCATTTGATTTTGAATGCTTCAGGGATGTCTTGTAATCGCGTATCTCTTGAATTTTCCCGTGTTGCACTAGTGTTAGTTGGATACCGTGGAGGTAAATGCACTTCAGAAAATCCTAACGTAGTTTTAGTCTTCTGTAGAAGAACGGGATTCACTGTTTATCTTCGTATTTTTTGTTTATTTGAATGCAGGATATTATTGTCTTGGTGTTATCCCGGGAGCTCTTGTGGCTACTCTGTGAAATGATTAAACCGGGCAGCTTTGCTTGTAGGACAAACGTTTGTTATGTTGTGGTGTTTGGATTTCAATGCGACACCTATCCCGTTCCAGTTTCTTTATGCAGCAACTCCATGAGTCATAATCTTTGCAAAAGAACACAGCTTAAAATAATCACTGATTGTTTCTTTGCGATTCTACTCCCTGTCCACTGCAAATAAACAAGAGCAGAAATGACAATATCATTTAATCCTTTAATGTTTGCTTTTGACGTGCAAAACATTCTGTTGTAATAGAGGAGTAATCCATAAGGAGGGTAGCTGCTCTTTCATCTTCCTGAATGCTAAATGAAGCCAAGGCTTTTATGAAGAGATGGTGGTTTAATGAAGATGACCGAGTTTTTGAGTAATGAAAACCTTTTGTTTATTTCTAAAAATGATGCATGGTGCTTCCTGCTGCAGAGTTCAAACATATTCTAGAAGAAATGCACATCTCTGCCACTTTACGTGTGTAAATGCATGTAATGTCTGACGTGTTCTCTGCTCTGTGTAATGCTTTTATTTAGTAACATTGCAAATATCTCTGATATCGTATTCACTTGCCAGAGGACAGTAATAAGCGCACAAAAAAATAGAGCATGAACTTTGTCAATATTGCTTATGACAGGAACATTTAAATTGGGTATTTTTCTTGCAAGTACTTGTGAGATGCTGAATTAAAAAAGCTCCTCAACAACAACAACAACAACAACAAAAAAAACCCAACAAAAAAAAAATCAAAACCCCAACCAATAAAACCCCCCCACATTTCCAACCAAACAAAATGCCCCCAACACCTTATGCAAAAAACCTCCCAAAAGCCTAAACCCCAGTGAAGCCCCAAACCAACCAAAATCCCCACCTTTTTTCTTTCTGTTGTTAATTTCATTAGTTTATTAGGATTACTTTTTTTTTTTTTTAATTAGTAATCTGTACTATTACTTCTTGCAAGGCAAGGTAGTTAATTCCTTCAGAAGAAAGCAGGGAGGCTTTAAAGGATGGGAGACCATATCCTTTCCAGAACATACTCTCCCAACAGTCTTTCACGCCTTCATGAATTAGTGAAAGGGCCTTTTATTTTTCCCCTCTTTGTAAGTCAATCCCTTTAAAGTGGCAAATAGTCAACTTCTGTGGAAGTTAATTTAATCTCTTCTTCCACTGAGGTTTTAAAGGTTGTGATTCTTTACAAAAAGTTCCTGTGAATGCTGTGTGCTGCAACCAGAAGTAATCTTAAAGGTTGCTAAACTATTTTAAGGTTGCCAGGAACGTAAAGAATGCAATCATGTTGTTAACGTTTCTCATTGTGTTACAGGAAGGATATATCTGACCATCTGGGGTGAGTGAATTTAGGTGAGCAACAGCAGGCTGGATTTTGTCTGTTTTTTGAAAGCTGCCATGTAATATGAGTGGACATGTAACTTTATTTTCCTTTGTACCCTTTTTAATAGTTTGAATTACTGGCTGGATCCTGTGTCAAAGTACACAAACTCTTACAAGTGTAAGAGTGATATATATGGCATGAATACTTAAAACTCTGCATGTTAGGTGAATGAATTTCAAGACATGTAAGGCCATGCATTCGTGAATACGGTTCTGGGTGGAAGGTGAAGCATTAAAAGAGACATGAGAGTTGGCTTTTTTTTGAGTGATGCGGTAAACCCAGAGTTTATATTTATGCATGTCTGTTACACTCATTAAACCCACTTTAATTTCAAGATACTTGCTGAGTACTGAATAATGGTTTCAATCATCTGCTTATTTACTATGTACAAACACTTCCTCTTTCCTTTTCCCTCCATCCTGTTAGGGGAAACTGAGATCAGAAAAGAGGTAAATGCCTGCATATGGGAGATGACGCATAATGCAATTTATATTCTAGGCTAACGATTATATTCCTTTTGGCCTTTGACTAGTCCGTAATTGTTCTGTAAAGTGAATGACATTTTTTTTTCCTCCTAGGTGGATGTTTGTTGGTAGGTAACCTAAGTGCTTTGTGAACTATTATTAAAAAAAAAAATCCCTGGTTTGTAGCTTTACATTTCTGCAAGTGAAAACTGGTCTGTGTATGACAATGCGACTTGTGCTGCAGTGAGGAATCAGTTGGAGTTTGGCCATCTCTCATGTATGTGTCATAGGTTGTCTCCGAATTGGATACTGGAGAACATGCTGTTGCCATAGCAATGAAAGTCCTTTTGAAGGCAGGATTCTTGGCAGAGCTGTTGCATCTCCTGAAGTGCTTGGTGCATTGATCTGAAAGTACCTTGGCCAGTATTAGCACATAGCTGTAGTGAAAAGAGCGGGAAGTATACATATCTTTAAAATACATTATTTTCCTTTTTTTTCAGAGCTAACTATTGGTTGAAAACCCTATTCATAAAACTACGTGTTTTTAAAATTTATCCTGTGAACAGTTCTTATATTTAACACTCTTTGCTTGAATGAATGCATAGATTGAGTGTTCACTGCAGAAGTATCACTGGGTGACTTTCATAGTTCCCTTCAATACTTGTCCCTTTAGGTACTTGGAAAATATTTCAGAATGTTTCCTCCATTATTTTGGTTACCACAAAATAGCTGTAAAAATATGCTGCTTTATTCATGATGCTTTTCAACTTGTTTTCCTTTTTTCTAGGTATAATGGTTGCCTTGCTCCTGTGTTATTTATATTACAGAACCCTAAATGTGATACTAATGGAGGAGAATCACTACACTTAGGATTCCTTTTTAAGCAGACATGGCTAGATCTTTGTGTATAAATACTTCCCTCTCAAAGCGTTCTTTTGATATCAAATTAAGAAAAGGCTATGAATTTCTTGTGTTCCATCAGATAATTTTTTTCTTAGTAAGTGAAGTTTTCTTCCCCAAGATGAAGTGTAGGAGGAGTTCAGAGACAATTTGTGTAGCTCAGATGCTCTAGACAGCAGTAACATCTATTTCTACATGTGCTGAGAGGATGGAGTTGATTAATTTTTTTTTTCCTTATTTAAAAATATCAAACAACTTTAAAACTGAGGAATAAAAAGCAAAAAGCAAAAACTTTTATAAGTGTGATGAACACTGCAGCATCTTCTTTCATGTGCACTGGGATTTCCATGCTTAAGTGTTCCTTTGTTACTGAAAGAGCCTCTAAAAAAGAAATTTGAAGTTACCCACCAAGCTTGCTCTCCTCTTTAGCTTTCACTTTACCACTTTCTCTGAAATAGTAGATATAGATGAGAATTAAACAAACACTTCATTCTTTTTTATTCTTATGAAAATAAGGAAGAATGAAATCATACTTTATTTGTACTTGTGAAGACCTTTGTGCCTGCTGTGGCAGATGTGAGTAAGTGCCATACTAGTGATCTAAAGCTTGGGTTTTGTTTTTCAGTCCCTGCCCCCTTTTGCCCCTTTCTCAGAGTAGGGATGAAGCTTAGCTTCAGGTTGGCTTGGCCCTGGGAAGCATTACTGAGCTGCGGCTCTAAGCAGTTTAGACAGGACTTGTTACTTGCAGTTTCTACATGTGTTGGTCTAACCTGGGTAGACAAGTCGGGGTGTAAGTGACCTTGGCATGGTGACCGGATCCTGCACCAAGGAGAGGTCAGCATTGATCGCAGTGAGAGTGTGAAGCAAGGGAATTAGACTTTGCAAGGTGTCTGCTTGTTTTTGTTTCCCCTATTTAAGCAAATTTAATGCCGCATCAGCGGACATGTGTACTGATGCTCTCCAGCTATCCTTGGGAACAAACAACATTAATAACCCAAGTTTCCTATAACTGTTTTGCCAGTTGTCTCAAGTCACGTTTAGGGGGAAATGTGAAGAAGCTGTGAAGGTCTTGCAGGACTCCTACAAAAGTTCTGTTAATATGTTCGTTTAGCCTCTGAGTCAGTTAATTATGAGTAGGCAACGTTTTGGGCATTGTGGCAATAGGCTCAATGAAATAACATTAAGATAAACTCATTGTGTTCTGAATACATAAGTATTTATTAATACTGGCCTGATTGAGTCAGGGTTAGAAGAGATAGCATTTAAAATTAGTTTAGTATGAGAAGTATTCATCTTTTGCAATTTTAATTCTGGAAGAATTTTGTACTTGGATGTTTGGCTCTAAAATTAAATGAGCTGCTCATTTAGTTAATGTGACAAGCTTCCATCTTGAGATACTAAATACTTTTCAGTATCTTCTAGTTTTTTTTTTTTATCTGTGTTGTTTTATCAGATCAGTTAAATTATAAGGAGACGGAATACTGAGTTATGAACAAAATTCAAAATTCTCTAGATGTTACATACTTGGTCTTAATGACTTCATGAAAATTCACGTCTAAAATTTAATTGGAATAACAAATTCTTAGGAAATACTGTTACCTGATAGTGGTGTTGTTTTTGTTATTTAAATAAGCTAAAGCAGGCATTAATATCTCCATCAAAAACTTTTGCCAAGATTGTGTTGTTGCACAATGAAGAGAGAGAGAACTTTAGTTTTAAAGGACATAGCAAAGAGGCAGAATTTCTGTTCATACCTTGCTTCGTAGTTCCTATGTCTCTTTGAAGAACTTTTCTATTCTCTGGTTTTCTCAGGTATAAAATGAGGTCTAGTGTTCACACTGTAGAAGAGACAATGGTTTTTAACTTCCTCAGGGAAATGGTAAAATTGGAATGTTTAAGTTCATACCTGAGCACAGTTAAATTAGCTTGCGCATACTTCCGATGTTAATATTCAATCCCTCCTTTTGTGTATAATTTCTGTTTCTCTGCCTGTTTTATTCAGTCTTTTACTTACATTGATGAAGTTTTGTGGTTTTCATTTTCAATTCAGTTCTTACTGTGTCTACTATACAGCTTTTTAAATATAAGTTCTGTTACTTAAAAATGTGGAAGTAGACATTTCAGTCTAGGACTCATAGCAATGTTCTAGAAATCGTTTTAGCACACCCTCACAGATTACATATGCTTCTCATTTCTGTAAATTGTATTTGAATCTAATCCAAATAAGAAAGTGCAGATAAATACATTTGCCAAAAATTTTTCAAGGAAGAAAATTACTAGTTCAAAAAGGCTTCCTGATGCATAAACAGAGAACAGTCCTGTCCATAGCTATCCTTTGTATTTAATGGATTAAATGCACTTTGACAGCTGGATATATGTACCAGTGTCTAGCCCATGGCCATGATCTAATAATCACGGATATGGTAACAAGGCTAAAAAGATTCAGTAATCGAGTGGTTTTTTTGACAAAAGCTACTCTGACTGAAACAAGAAATGAGGCTGTGTGAAATGTGACTGCATTTGCTACCGTGCCTGTTTTCTGCGTACTTAATAAATACCCTTTGGGATGTCGTAGATGGAACCTGTGCTTAAACAGAGATGGAAAAGCTAATTGTGCTACAGCAGCATGTGTTCCAAAGTTATGAAACAAATTTGATTTAACCTAATGATCACGGAGAACTTAGTTTCAAAACATTAATTTCTCCTTCCCCTGAAGTGCTTTTTAACTTGTTTGTTTCTTTTGTCATAAAAATAGTTGTATACCATTAAATAGAGCCTTCTGTAAAGTACACAATTCTTGTATCATAATTCTGGTATGTGAGGGGAAGTTTAAGAAGTACTGATGAGTAAACACATGTCAAAGGGGAAGACTTCAAGCAGTACAGATATTTTGAAAACAAACACTTTATATACTAACAGTATGCTTTGGTCTCAGTTGTGTTTGATTGCTAAAATCTACATTGTATGCAAGTATCCTTGAAGAGAAAAACAATGCCTTGGCCGTGGAACAGTGCTTTGTAACGCAAAATTAAACTAGTGTATTTTGCCAAACTAAGGTGTTATGACTATTGGCTTATATTTGATTCAAGCTTTTGGGGGGGGGGGGAAAGCTGCTTTACATTCTGTAAACCTCAGTAAAATCAACTGGGTTGGGATAAAAACAGTGTTCCAAAAATTGTAACTTTGTTCTCTCTTATTTTACTTTAAATAGAATTTCTGATATAGCTGGCAGGGACAATGTTTTAGAAAACACTGAAGGGGGAGAGAGTGTGAACCAACTTAAGGAATTGAACGTTCCTTTAGGAAGATGAATTAACTGCTCACCCTGATTTATAGGTTACATACAGCAACTTCTAAATGTGATACTTGTGAGGCGTCTTTTTTTTTAATCCTATCAGCTTTCTCTTGTAATGCAAGCAATTGAGGTACTTATTTTTTAACTTCACAGCAGCTTTTACGAGAAGTAGGATGCTTGCACTGAGGCTAGTATTTAGGGAGACGCAGAAAGCTGGGGAAATGGGGAGCTAGAAGTGTCCTCCAGGGGAGCCTAGGGCAGTGATCTGGCTGAAACTTAGTCTGGGAAGGCTATTTGCTCTTCCATGTGCCTGATCTGTAAGAAGGGATTCTTACCACTTTATTTGTTGTTAATGTGCAAGGTATATGTTTGATCCTTCACTGTGTTATTATTGTAGATGGAGGTCTTCTCCAACTTGTTCGTGAAGAATATTTGTCTGAGTTAAATGGTAATGAAAGAGAATATGAAAGCAACTTTCGTATTTATTTTGGCAGGATTGTGTTATCCAGAAACTCAGAACAAAGAAAGCTTAAGACCATCAACATTTTGTAAGAGTAGTGTTGTACTTTGAAGCTGGGAAAGAAAAGAACTATACTCCTCTGCCCTTGGTGCTCTTCATGCAGATGGCCATGTCCATTACCATGTGCTCACTACTGTCCACTACCAGCCTTCTGTTACTTGTTTTGGTAGCTGGGGTTGGCTTTGTTCTGGCCTTGATGTGGAGTATGTTTCCCATTTCTGAATGAATACTTTGTAGTAGGAAATTTATTTTCAGTTCCAAGGTAAAAAAAAGATTAGCTGTTTAAAAAAACAGGTTTTTTTTTTGATAACAGTTTGCTGGTGCAGCTGCTTCTGATATTAAGTATTAATGTAGTAATTAAAACTGTCGTAATATAGCTGTCACTGGGTATCAAGAAAAACAGTAAAATTAACTTCTTTTGCAGAGGGTAGATTTGAATTTGGATGTTCAGATGATGTTTAATATTATTTAATTTTATTTCGTCATTTTCATTGTCTTTCATTGACTTTCATCCATGTCATTAATACAGTTAACTGTTTCTAAGTGCATGCAATTCCTCCAAGCATTTGTACAATACGAACCAAATGAATGCCAATCCTGAATGCTTTATTCTGTGTTGTGTTTTTTACTTTCCCTTAATCTTCCTAACATGTCTCAATGGACAAAATGCCCAAGGACAATTCATTACCTTTCTCTTTCATTGCTGTTCCTGGTACAGTGGTGTCTTGCAGAAGTGGTAATGTGTGTGTGTCTGTTACAAGGAAAGAATACATGATACATGGAGAGGTGTGGACCATAAATATTAGGAATAGTGAGTGGCTGTGTTCTGAAATATATTTTGATTCACTTTTACTGTATGTGTATTCTTCCAGACAGCCTCAAATGAAGATTACCATAATACCTTTGAGCAGTTTCAAATCTTCTTCCTTTTAAAAATCACTTGTCTTAAAATTTCTTCTCACACGTATATTTCTGGAAATTTACAACTGAAAATGTGATTGGGAGGCACAGCAGTGTCTGCAGTCACCCCTGAACCAGTGACAGCTTTAGTGTTTTGAGACTTTCTGTTCTCCTGGGGCTAGGAATAGGCTTTTAAATATGTTTTCAGCCAGCTTTTCCCTCTGAAGCCTCATGGCTTATTGACTTTAAACGCAGACAGATTAAAAAAAAGATTATTATTTGTTTTCAGCTCTTCTGGAACAATCTTTGAAATATACACCCAGTATATAGAACTAATTGGCATGCGCCTGGAATTACACTATTGAGCCTGATATAATTATTTTTTCTTGAGAAGTTTGTTGTGCTTTTTCAGATAAAATGTAACCAGATAAGGAATGGCTTCATTTCTCTGAAGTCTGATACCTTTTATTGGAAAATCCTGGGCATGTTTGTTTATGATGTAATGCAAATCTGGTATCTGTGGCTGTGCCTTTTTGATTTTCCTTAAAAAAAAAAAAAAGGGCAGCTTAAAAGGTAAAGCATGCTTACACTTGTGAAGTACCTTGTGTGTTCTGTAATAGTAGTAGTAATGAACAAACTGAAAGTGAAAAAGCACTAGAGCTATCTGGCGCATTGCTTTTGTCAACACTGAAATACTGGCTGCCTTTCCTCCTCACCCTGCTCTATCACAGTCGCAAATGGGCTGAGGCTGTGAGGTGGGTTGCTGAAATTCTGGTATAATCCCATTTCTCAGGGAAAGGAATCTGTCCTTTTCCTTTATCCAGAACATCTTTAGTCTTTGTGTTTTGGTTGTTATCTCTAAGCACACATGGAATTTCAGTGAGCATTTGTTAATTCAGTGAAATCTGTTGATTTTGTCAACTTTGTTACTTTCCATTTACATAATCTTTTAAGCTTTTAGCTTCTTTAAAGTTTTGCCAGGTAATCTATTGTTAGTGTATTTTGTTTCTGCATAAATGTATTACAGTTTATCACAGCATCTTAGAATACCTTATCCTTCTTAATCACCTCAGAAGTGTGCATTTTTGTTGCTGGTCAGTTTTACTTTGGAAGTCTTCTGATGTTATTCTTACACACTTCCTGAATTCTCATTTTATGCTCGATTATTATTATTATTTTCTTTCTTCCTGGCCTTAAGTGAATTGATAGAGCATGTCCAGTTAGTGTTTCCTACGTTCCTTTTCCCAGACTTTAGATTAATTTACATATATTATCTCAGTTCAGTGAAAGATGTAACTTTAGACCAGTGAACCTGTCAGTGATATTTGTCTGTATAGTTAGAAGTCAGGCACCTGGTTTTGATTGGGGTGGTTCATTTTGATTGTGTATAGCCTGCAAAATTAATATTGATAGTGTGAAGTTACTACAGGACTAAGAATTTTATACCTAATAGAATACACTTGCAATAGTGGTATTGCCTTTATAGGACAGGATATTACCATTGGAATGTGCTTTAGGGGCTGGATAAAAATCCTGTACTATGTTTGTGGTGAAGCCACTTGCATGCTGGCAGTTTTACACTTCTATTTATGCACTTTAATTCAGGTGGCCTCGGCCATTTTGGAACTATTGCAGTATATTCTATGTATCTCTGTGCTGTAACTTTTTCCTTTGAGGGAAGGTAACCACCTGGATTTCTGCAAAGGGTGTCAATGAACATAAGTTACTGGCATAATGGCTCCAATTGTGCAAATAAATCTTCTGTTGCTGTCCCACAGTGAACAAGCCTTGCTTAAGTGGCCTGTCTGGTTTTCTTCCTGCCCCTGACTGATAGGAGTCAAGCTGGCTGAAAGCCATTTGCTCGCGCAGCTAGCACTGCACGTGTGGTAGAGCTTGGTTGTGGTTTACATTCTGCAGTAAACAAATTCATTCTGCCCTTACTGCCAGTCTGGTTTCGATAGCGGAAAGAAGCTGTTAGGGATTGGCTGGTTGGAGAGGGAGAGTTGAAGCAGGATGCTAAGGTATTTTTGGGGTGCGGAAATTTAGGTTCAGAAACTTGGCTTATCCGTAACTCCATTCTAATGGCTTGGGGCTGTGCCAGTTACTTGGGAAGTTGTTGCCTCTGACCTTTTGTGTGCAGTCGTCATTCACTCCTACCAGATTATTTGTAGGGAAGTAGAAGTCCAAAGGGATGTTCTTTCATAGCCTGGAAATGGTTCTCTGTTGCGTGTTGGATGGGTGTCTGGCCTGATACTGGAGGTGACTTGCAGATGCCTGTGTGAGGAGAGGGCTGGCTCTGTATGTAAAGTACCCTCCTCTTGATATACCTCTACTGTACTTCTTTGAGTTGGAGCTCTCTCTGTGCTGGATACAATGCACTTTGGCCTTTCTATTTTGACTTTGGAGATCTTGATGAATTTTAGAAGTTTCCTGTAGTGCTCCTTATTATTAGTTAGTGAAAATTGTCCTAAATTTTTGATTTCTTTTTTTTACCCTTCCAAATAAAATCTAATAATATTGCATGTCCTTAAAAATACTTCCTGTAAAATGTGGCTGCACCTGGGGATGGGAAACTTCAGAAGTAAATGTCATGGTAACACAAGGCGCACTGCAGCGAAGGAAGTGTCTTGGTAAGCGTGGATACTGCAGAGTAGAAGCTGTCTGAATATGCCTACATTTCTGTGAATGCTGCCTCCCTTTCTGCTGCCTGTGAGGGTACTTATATGTAGTAGGTTGCTGCATGCTATTAAAACAAAAGAACAAACCCCTTTTTCCTTATGCAGCTTCCAATCCAGCTGCATGTATCTGGATGTCTGTAGTTAGATCTGCACTCAGCAGGAGGAACAGGTTAAGAAGTTTGCCCTTTTGTTTTATATTATGGCCTGTGACAAGTTGCTAGTGTTTTGGGGGAAAAAAAAAATCCTCTCAGAAAGGAGCTCTACTTAAAACTCTGCTTTTATTATGAGAATTACTAGAAATGGACACCAGGCTGTACTTACATAATTTACTCAAATGCCTGCATGCCTTCTGAATTCAAAGGGAAGCAAGGAATATATTTTTTGAGGAATTGAGTTTTAATTGAACAAACATAAATAATCTTTTGGTTACTTTATAGAGGGGATACATTTATTTTCATTTTTTTTTTTTGTAATTTTTATTATTTGTAGATGGTGGAAAGAATGGGTGACTGGCTTGTGTAAGAGTATCCTTATTTTAGATCGCCTCCTCGTATGCTGTATGCATTGTGCGTGCATAATGACCTCCTGGTAACTCTTACAAATGAGATGGAATTTATCTTCGTATCTATGGTTTGAGATGTTATTTAGAGAAATAAAGACCTTGGGTGGTATAGACTTAATTGATGTTTTGATCGGCCATACAACCAGGTATGAAGTATGAAGTGAAATGATGTTTGCTCCTATGTTTTATGCTTATTGATTAATTGGGGTTTTTTTGTTTTGGTTTTTTTTTTCCTCCCTAAGCATGCGAATGATTCACACTGATACATTAAAGAACACAGTGCTTATGGTAAACAGAAGTACAGTTGTACAAGTATTTTAATGTAAATTTAGTTCTTGAATCAAGCTAAGAGTGATAAGTAAGTAGAGTGTTGGTAGAACAGTCTATATGCTGTTTATTTTTGCTGCTGTCAGATCTCTTGGCAAATTGGTGTCCTTACTAGTCTAGATGATCTTCTGTAGGATTGTTTTCTTGAGGGGTGCAGATGATGATATAAGAATAGCTGTGTATGTATGTGGTAGGCGTGGGGTTAAACGCGCTCAAAATTGCAAAGGTGATGAAACAAAACCAAATTTGCCTGATACTTATTGATTCACTGTAGTACTTTCTGCTGTGTACTGGTAGAGGGCATGTGTGACGAGTGCAGGGGTGTTGGGTTTTGATTTTTTTTTTTCCTCCTCTTTTCACTGCTATTACTTAATGAATTAGTGGATACAGTTCTTGAGATTTATTTAGTCTGCCAGTTAGCTTTGCCCATAAAAGATCATAATACCCCTTTTTCATTGCATTCCAGAAACTGTTTAGTACTGAGTTAAATATGCATATATTATTATTAATTTCTTTAAGGGTATTTGACACATGGCTTAATTTTTCCAGCCATGTACTACTGCACTGTAAATGCACTGTCATTTTGAGAAGTGAGAACATGGCTGCCTTAAAATTGGTGTAGAATTTTGAGCTACCTCAAAACCACACCAATTCTGTTGGTGTGTTAGGTACTAAGCTTTGTCACACCTTCATTATGAGCTTAGGTTGGTCTTCCGGATCGTATGTAGTCATCAGGCTTTACATTTCATTTATAGAAAATGCTTATGAGCACCTTTTAATGTACTGTAATCTTATTAAGTGAAGTTGCTGGCGTTTTGCATTAGGTTTGTTCTTTGTATCCCTTCATGCTGAAGGATGTAGTTGATCATAAGTAAAATCTTGACTATTCTTGATTTAAAAAAGATAGCTTTAGAAGTAGTTTGAATGTATACTAGGATAACATCTGGCTGTCTCCAAAAAGTAGTGCTGTGCTATGTATTTACAGTTCTTCAGCATCTGACTCTTAAGTTCCGTTTACATTTGAATTAAGTATTTTGGGGACTGTTTCATTTCCATCTGAAAATGTTTGATAAGGTAGTATCTGTTCTTCAGAGGTACAAAGGAATCAGTTTGGTGATTTTTGTTTGAATGCTTTTCACTTACATCTTTGAGGCATCTCTGTACATCCTTCTTTAACAGTTCTTGACATTGCTACCTCAAGGCATTGAGCCAGCATGTGCAGTCTCAAGCAGGCAGACCAGAGTTCAAATCTCAGACTGCTTGCTTGAGGAGATGTTTTGCTCAAATCCTTAGGGAGTTGTTGACCTTGTCTTTCCAAAAAAGTGGCACCTGCTGGCTAACCAAGAGGGGCTTGGAGGGAACTTGGAAGAGTACTTTGGTCTTGGTGGGCTGTGATACAGAACTGGGGGTTGTGAGGGCTGAAGAAGTACTTGGCTCCAGGAGTGGATGGATTGAAAACAAATAGAAATTAAGATCCTTGTGAGAGAAGCACTGTTTTGATCCCTGCCTGATGCTCTTTATTCAGGTTGTGGCACTCATAGTATGATTTTCCTTAGTGTTCCCTGTTTCTTTGGATTGTGCTGTAGACCATTTGGACCACTTGTGTGCAGAAGCAGTGCCTCAAATAGGTAATGTTAACTACAACAAAACAAATTTTTCTTGATTATTTTGAAGCAAAATTATTACTTTCTCATAGAGCAGCCTAATGCAGAGGAATCTCGGCAGTTCTCCAAGTTCTACATTTTTAGTTTGGTAGAATGAAAATAGACCAAGGGAAAACTGATTTCTGTTTGCAAGGTCAGTATATAAAATGCTATTCACAGCTTTTTATCTCATTTTGTAGTTTTATAGTCTGTGTGTCTAATGAGAAGTAATATTTGGTAGGGAGCAATGGGATTTCGTGCTGGTTATTTCCAGAAGATTGCCAATGCAATACAGACCCAATGTTTGTCTTTTTTTCTTAGATTTGCTTGGACTTAATCACAGCTATTGTGCAATTTGGAGCCAAGAGTTAAAATGCGCAGGATTGTGTTAAAGCAGAGTTCCTTTCTCTTCATCCCTTCACTAAAAAACCCACAAAACCCCCCAAAATTTAAATCTTCAGGTGCAAGAGAGTGGATTGTATAGAAAGGAAAGGAAATGTAATTTGTATTATATACAGATCCAAATCAGCATTTATTATTATTTTTTTTTTAAAAGCTATTGAGTTATTGAGTGTTTAAATTCTAGACTGCATTTAGTAGGGTAAATTGCTTATAATTCTGGAAGCACTGATCCTGATAGGAAAGGGTGATAATTAGTTTCTAATATGGACAGAATTGCTGTTATTAGCTGTGCTCCACATGTTTGCTTCCCCTGTGGCATTCCTTGGGGTGCAGCAGATGGATGAACAAGGGGCAGAGGTAATGTGTGCCATGATCGGCTGCTGCTTTCCCCCAGGGATACTTCTAGAATGCTGATCTCTTCCTTTTTCTTTCTTTGCCTGTTTTTTTTTTTTGTTTGTTTTTTTTTCCCCTCCTTTTTTCTCTCGTCTCTTTTTCAGCAACTTTGAGATGTATCGGAGTTAATTTATGGTGTTAGTCCTTTATAATCCATTAATCCAACCATTTAATACCAGTATGCTAATGTCTTATAAAAGGATGGGCTGTTGCGTGTGTGCTGCTATTTTAAATCTTACAAAGTCAGTATCATGCTTAAATACTTTGTGAGGTTGTGGCATTAATAGTCCAATGTTGCCTGTTACTGTTATCTGATCTTTTGTAACATAACTCCATTTCAATAGCAAATGGATATTGTTACAGCACCTGGATGATTAAATGGAACATGCTATGGGAAAGGATTGCTTTTTCTTAAAAATCCATCTTAGTAATACATGCTCTAATTTTCCTTTCTTTTTGCTCTTGGTTACAGTGTAGGCAGAAGTTGTGTGTGGGGATTTGTTTGTGGTGCTTTTTATTTTTAAAGCCTAATCTATTCAAGGTGGTAACGTACATCGCCTTCCCACTTTGCCATCCAAAAAAACAGTCTTGCTTAGGTAAGACAGGAGGAGGCTGACTTCCCCATGCTCCAGCTGGGAGGAAGCCCAGCGCTGGTGCAGCAGCTCTCACCTGGTGGCATAGCTGAGGGCTGGGAGCATGCGGGGAGCCCTGCCTGCTGGAGGTTGTTTGTGTGCCACATGCCTGCACGCTCGCAGGCAGGGGTGTTCATCTGAGAGGTTACCATGGAGTGCTTACTGACATGGTCAGGAGGAGGAGAGGTCAGGGAGCTGCATGTGCATGTGTGTGCACATACGCTGATTAGTAGAAAATACTTTATTTGGTGCTCTTAAAGGTTTAAACTTTGTTTGTATTCATCTTTTCTTTTTCCTTGTCCTTTACTTCATTATTCTCTCTCCTGACCCATCACTCCCTGAATCCTTAGGACTCCTCTTGTTTGTTTTGCAGCCATTCATTTTTCTTCTGCATCTTTTTATTCTCATTTTTGTTTCAGCAATCTTTAATAAAACATTTTTTCTTTCCCTTTCTGAATATAGTTGGGGCCTTTTTTAATATGGAGAAACTATCTGGTGAAGTAATTCTTACCTTTTCCCATCTTTGCTCCCAAAGACAGGTGTGGTAGATGTAGGAGAGAGCTAGAAACCTAATACATTGATTGAAAATGTTTTCCATGCAAATACTGCATATAATATTTAAGATTGTACTAAAATGATACAGATACAGCACAGATAGTTTCTAGTTTGCAGGTAAACTTAAATCCATTGGTATAGAGTAATGTAGAATCACAGAATAGTTTGGGTTGGGAGGGACCTTAAAGATCACCCAGTTCTGGCCCCGTGCTGCTGACAGGAGCACCTTCCACTAGACAAAGGTTGCTTAAAGACGTGTCCAGTCTTTACTGACTGGTTTTACATATTTCGTCAAGTGTATCTTTTCCAGTACATATGCTACAGTGAATATCATATAAAAAGCAATTATTATCGCACCAATCAGTGCATGCATCCATTCACAATAAAAGGTCCATGTAAAAAAAAAATCCATATAGAGGTGTGTAATAACTTTGTTGTTTATAAGAAAGCTCATTGATTTTGTATAGCGTGTTTGCTATAATCTCCTAGCATGTCTCAGTCAAAGGCAACAGGTCTTATATGTCATTTCAGACTGGGCTGTAGCTGCTTAAGGATTGTTCCTGTCTCAGGCTGGCTAGTGTGGAGAAGCTTTTGATGCCCCATCCCTGGAAGCGTTCAAGGCCAAGTGCACTGAAAGCTGTCAGTCTCTGTCCTAGGTTGGCTTTTAGTGTTTTTTCTTTCTGGTTTTACCCTGGATTCTTGAACTGGAAATGACTAAAGGAAATAATGATTTAGTTGGTTGTTATTTTATTTTTATATTTATTTATTTATACACATATGTGTATACTTATTTTCTGGACTGTAGAACCATTTTAGACTTTCACAGATTCTTTCTGTCTACTTTTACTACCACATAGTACAGATGTGGGTATGCAGTGAAGGTCTGTTAACAAGGAATTATACCTTCTGTCCGAGATTTGTGGTGTTTGTAGCACAGTGACTTTTACAGCAACTTTTTTGGTTGAAGACTTACAGAAGACACCCTTCTATGAAATAAAAATTCAGGTAATTTTTTTAATAACTGCACCTAACACTCTCATAAATGGCAGAGTACTTCAGTGTTTCCTAAAAACTAGATGATAGTGAAGTTGTAGAGAGACGGTCTCAATCATCACGTAAAGTGGTTCTGGCAGTGATAGTGAAAGATCATGTTTGCCAGCTATAACAGTGTTTTTTCCAAACTATGCTTGGTTACTAGACAATTGAGCATAGGGTGTAGCCTGGCACGGAACTGAGGATGTTGTTGATATTGGTCCTAGCGGTAGTCAGCAAAAAAGTTTTACTCTGAAGTAGTTCCTCTGTTATTCAGTAGCTTCACTTTGAACATGGACAGTGTGAGATATTTAATATTCTGATCATACAGTCAAGTAATTACTTCACACTTTGGCTTCTTAAATAGGCTGAAGAGTGCCGAGGTCCTTGATTTAGGGAGTTCTGCCGATAGGATTTCTCAAAGGTCACGTTATTCAAAGGACTTTTGGCTTGCTTGGTCTGTGTAGTTGGATAACATGAGTGTTCTGGATTAGTAGATGGATTCCTTGTTTTCTGCAAAAAAAAAAAAAAAAACAACAAACCAACAAAAACAAAAACAAAACTGAAAAAACAAAACAAAACAACAAACAAAAGCAACCAAACAAAAAAAACCAACAAAAAAAGCCCAACAGCCAAGACTATGACGTGGCAGAAGCAGGTTCCTAAACAAATGGTTTGTCAGATCAGCCTGGGGACCATTGCAGCTAACTCCTGTCATGTAAGTGGTTGTCTGGAGACTGAATTGTTTCTGTAACTGACAGCCAGGTGCAAATACAGGAACTGGATGTGTATTGAAGAGGATGGAAACTTGGAGAACCTTGGAGAAAAAACAATTTCCCAAAGGGAAGGACTGGAAATAAGGAAACAAAAAACCCAAACACTTACAGCATGTCCTAAAGACCAAACACAATGGTAAACAAACATAAGAAAAAGACATTTAAAAACTTATGAGTCACTGCTGCAGGATGAATCGCGCTTTTGCTTAAATCTAAACGTTCATATTGACCCTTTTCAGAAAAAATACGGTTTCTGTGTGCTGCTTGCTAAGTAGGTATGGTGACTTTCTCCTGCCTTATAGTGTTGATGCCTAAGTCACGATTTTGAAAACTTAAGAATTTCAGACCAAAGTTTTGTATATGAATTAGGCATTAATGTTATTGCTGAAGGTTCATTAAATTTGTTGTTGTTGCAGCTGTCTTTTTTGTGGGAAAGACTGTAATAACTGTGTACCTTTCCTAGTCAATTTCATAACTTAAAGTAAAATTTCCTGCTGAAATCAATGGAAAGCTTTGATTAAACCTGGTATCTTGTCTGGTGCATGTCATACACTTTAAGAGAAAAGATGCAATGGTAAGAATTCCTGTGATCCTTTTCACCGTAGAGCATATTAATGCATTCTTCTATGTTTTAACTCCTTTTCGTGATCTAGTAAAAGTTATTTTACTTGTTGCCCCATGAGTATGTAAAATTTTTGAACTGTGTGAGTATTTCTCAGTCTTCCAGAACAACCTTTTACAGTAGCATATATATTTTGTGATATGAGCCGAGCAAAATTCTGTTGTCTGAGAAGTAATTTTACTGTTTGATTTTAGTATGAAAACTTTATATGTAAATTTGAAAGTAGACTTTATAGTACCATCTCTCTCATATATATAGAATATTCTCTATAGAATACATATATTCTATATAATATTTAATATTTTATAGAGACTTGCTTACGAAAACAAAATTCTTGACATTAAATTCACTAAGCAGTTATTCAGGTATTCCACCTGTGATGAACCAGTTCAAGAATTTTGGTTTTCTTCTTCCACATTGTGTTGATAGGAGCAAAATTAGTTCTGTGCTATTTGTCCAAAGGACAGAGAAGAATACATGCATGTGTATAGATGCATTAGGTTGCCATTATTCAATAGGCATAGTAGAATGTTCCTCCTAAATAGAGAATTTGATATAATTTGCTTAATTTTTACTGAGGTGCTTTTACAATACTGACCTCTGCAGGTGGTTTGTTCTTCCTCTTTAGGCTGCTGGTGGCCTTGATTTACCTCTGTTGCATTTTAAAAGTAAACAAAATAAGTCCTACAGATCAGTTTTTCCTTTCCAATGAGGCTGACAGCATCAAGGGACAAAGAAAGAGCTAGTAAAGACCTAGCTAGAGCTACTAGCTCTGATTTCCCCCTGTCTCTGATCAATAGCATATTGCCTCCCACCCCTTATAACTGTTCTTGTCCTGTAACCGTATTTGCAACTACTAAGTTCAAACAGAATGTTGAACTTTGAAGTATTCCGTAATTTAAGAGTGCTCATGAAGTTGATTTCTAGGCTTGTTCTAAATACTGCTTTTTGTTGTTGATATATGTGCTGTCTGTGGAAACATTATGTATCATGGGGTTTTAATCAACTCATGAACTTGTGTAGGTTATCCATCCTTTTTTATTTTAGTATCCTTGATGCTTTGAGGGTAAAGTACTTTTGCCTGTGCTTTGAGTTGCTTGATGTGATTTAGATTCAGTTTGGAGCTCTTGGCTGCTTTTAACAAGGTGCTGTGATTGAGCTAATCAGCCCTGCTATGAACTGGCTGTGGTCTGGAAGCTTAACAGCCTGAAGATTGCTGCAGTTCCAGACGTCTAATTTTGGAGCTGTTTTAAAAATGGCTCTGAGTGAATTTCATGTGTAAAAGATGGCATGCACGTGATGACACTGTTGTAATTGTGGTCAGTATTTTCCTTAGGCCAGATGCTGAGACCTGTTTGAAATACAGGCATTTCCTTCTATAATTCATGTGGGGTTTTTTTCAGCAGAAACTGTATTATAATGATTTAACAAAATCTTGTAAACCTTGTGTTAGAATGAGGTATGTCGGTGTGAAGGAGATTTAATTGGCTTTTAGTATAAAAGGTGTTAAGTGCAACACTAGATTAGAGCAGGTGCCACATCAGATTCTTCTATTAGTTAGCTGTAGCTAGCATTGTGGATGGCATTACTCTGGATAATAGTCAAGTGCAGCAAGTCTAGAATTTTAGCTTCAAAGGTATTTTATTCTTAATAGGAAGTTAGATGAAATGGCTTAGCTTCTCTTGTATTTTTAGAATCTTTTGTAAACTGCTAAACTCTGATTTTACAATGAAAGGGTTAACCTATGTTCAATTGATATTTTCTATGAATAGGGTGTATTAGATATTTAAGACTTAAAAACCTAGGAGTCCTTGGATAACTTAGAGGCTTCACAGATCTTAAGAGGTCCATGTGTGAAGTTTCTGTTCACCTTGAACCTTTTTTTAAGAACAGCAGGTGTAGATTTTCTTGTCTGTTATTGTCTTCTTTTTATGTAATATTTCATACGTGGTGGGTGGTTAGGTTTTGGTTTTCATTTTCTTTTGTTTCTTCCTAGTAGATTAAGATAATGATACACTCTGAGTCCTTTAGGAAAAGGAGAACTAGGCTAAAGAGATATTAAGGGCTCAAGTGTATACAGTGTTATGGTTTCTTGATAATTGGTTAAGAATATGTATGTTACTCAAGGCAAGTTATGCCTCTGTTTAAAAATTCATCAGTGAACTTGAAAACGTCAAAGGAAGTGGCTTCAGATTTATTTATTGTTTTTTTAAAAAGAAAAGTCGAGCAAGGAATAAAATCCGAACAACCGTCCATATTACTTCATGTGAAGGTGATA